>NC_062965.1:16006748-16047748 GCF_023119035.1 Salvia hispanica | reverse complement strand
GGGATTATTTTAGTCATAAGGATTAGCTATGACTAATTATTTCATGATTATCTATCTAGGATTGAGTTGTGGGGTTGAATCTCATGAACCAAACACACAATAAATTTAATCTCGGATACAATCTCATGAACATAGTACTATAAAAATTTTTACAAGCTTCGTAAGCGATGTGTTGGATAGAGTCTCATACGAAGCCAACCATTCCACGGCCACGACGAACCAACCCAATGCGTTCATACAGATTATATATAGGCCCGGCTCAATTTGTATCGTGAATAGAACTAGGGTTCATTTTTATTTTATATATATTTCTATATCTAATTATAAATTGTATCCGAAAATCATATATTGAATTATAAGGTTCATAATCCTATGTGTTTATTTCATGATTATTTATGTTTATTTATTAATAGACTATACTAGTAAAACAATAAATAAACCGGCAGATATGAGTAACATAAGTTAGTGTTTTTAGCCACGATGGCAAAATAAAAGAAGTAAACAGCACTCCATTATCAATACACACGTGTCTTTTGAATGATTTCCCATGGCCCCTTTTCATTTACTTTTTCATGTCGGAAGTTGAGTAACGTTTAATCAAATATAATTAATAATTTTGGTCAATTTGACTCAATTAAAATGGTTAGTAATAATCCCTCATCAAGCCTTACAAGAGAAAACCTTTATTCTCACAATAAAATCCAGCAAATAAGAGCATTAGCAATAGAGGCTATTTTTTTGAGATAGGGAGTCTATCTCAGAGCATATCTCCATTTTTACTGCCACGTCAGCAGGTCCATCCCAGAGCCTATCTCTGTGCAATGGAGAGTCTATCCCAAAGACTATCTCAGAGCCTATCTCATTTCATTTCAAAAACTAAAAAAAGCATAAATAACTAAATAATATAAATAAAATTACATAATAAATTCATTCTTCGATGTATTACAATATTGGAAAACAGAATACAAAGAGAAACGAATTTAAATAAAACATCAGCCCCTCCATGAATTGGAATCGAAATCTGCATCCGAATTGTGGGTGAAATTAAATATTTCTAGCGAAAAAAATTGTGAAGTAAATGATGTGGGTGTGTCAAATGAAGAGGATTGAGGTATTTATATAGGAGAAGAAAATTAAAAATTAACTAAAAATAAAAAAAAGGAAAATCGGCTCCGCCATCAGCCCGAGACTTATCACGGGCCGATGCGGAGCCGATAGGTGCATCAGCTTGGCCGATTTATCGGCGGAACGGCGAAGGGGAAGGGGAAGGGAGATTGGCTCCCTCCCCACTATGGTGACCGGTGGAAGGCGATTGGGGGGCCGATCCTTCGGCTCTGGGAATCGGCCCCATTGCTAATGCCCTAAAAAGTCAAAAACCTCATCTCCTAAGCCACTATAATATAGGTGAAAAAAAAACTCATTTTCTAATCCTCTGTAATTATTAAGCAGTGTACGTGTATCTATTTTCGTAAAGCATGCGGTTGTTATAACAAGAATGCATAATGAATTATCAATAAATAATAGGTCAGTTGTGATTTATGACCAAGTTATTTGTAATAATGATATGAATATTAAAAATTTCAAAAAATCATAAACTATCTTTATTAAATACAAAGATAGCAATAATTTTCATGAAAGTCTAAAACAAACAGAATTTAAAAAAATAAAAAAAAAATAAAAAAACGCATACAAACAGTCAGGATAAATTTTTTTGGAAAAATCTTGTAGCTCCTTCCTCCCTCATAGATCATCATGACCGAAAAACTGAAAATAATTCAGAACTTTTATTATTAAAATCGTTTCCATCCAAACATATATATATATATATATATATATATATATATATATATATGTATAATTTAGATATTAGACTTGTATCAATACTACATCTATTACATTTATGAGTGAACTATAAAAATGGTCCCTAAACTATGGGTTTATCTCGTCCATAGTCCCTGTATTTTAAAAATATCACCAGTAGTTCCTGGATTAAGAGTTTATCTCGAAATTGGTCCTTTTGGCTTTTTTTGGTACGAAAATACCCTTTGATATTATTTTGGGGGGTTTGGGCAATTTGGTCTTTTTACACTTTTAACATTTTAAATCTGATATTATTTTAGTTATGTACTAACTTTGATATTATTTCAAAATTATCATTCTTCTTTCATTTTGTTATCCTTCACTGAATTTTTTTATTTCAATATTAGATTTAATTTTATAAAATTACATTTAATATTTAGATTTTTAAATATCAATAAATTTTTTAATGAAAACTATTAATTCATGGACACTATAAATATTGATTAAAACTATTAATTTTTGTTATTTAATATAATATTCAATTGAATTGAAGAAGTACAGAAAAATAATATTAATCATGATGGAAAAATAAGAGTTATTCTATTTAGCCTCCGTTCGGTTGTTATAATTGCTTGTGATTAAATATTATGAAGTTGACTAAAAATTTGATCCTACTTAAAATTTTATATAGGAGTATTTTTGTTGAAATTTTCTAGTAAATTTTGATTGTTTTCAAATTAATAAACAAAAATTATATTAGTCTTACATTAGATGCATATTTATTTCAGAATAAATTGTGTTATATAATCTATTTATGATTAAAGCTATTTAAATATTGATTAAAACTAAGGCGTTGTCATACCTTATTGATTACATAGTACTATACACTATCAAATATTGATTATAACTATTAATTTTTGCTATTTAATAATTTTTATAATTAAAAAAATTTATTGATATTTAAAAAATAAAATTTAAAATTTTGTAAAATTAAATCTAATATTGAAATTAAAAAAACAAATTCAGTGAAGGATAACAAAATGGAAGAAGAATGATAATTTTGAAATAATATCAAAGTTAGTACATAACTAAAATAATATCAGATTTAAAATGTTAAAAGTGTAAAAAGACCAAATTGTCCAAACCCCCCAAAATAATATCAAAGGGTATTTTCGTACCAAAAAAAGCCAAAAGGACCAATTTCGAGATAAACCCTTAGTCCAGGGACTACTGGCGATATTTTTAAAGTCCAGGGACTATGGACGAGATAAACTCATAGTCCAAGGACCATTTGTGTAGTTCACTCTACATTTATTGAAATGCACAACATTTTTATCTTTACATAAATATGATACCAATTTAGCGCTCACAATTGATTTGTACTATGTAAAACAGCTCGAATATACGGGCTAACCTATTTACTGCAATCCAATCCAGATGAGAGCAAAAATTTATATACCGATATGTGCTATGTGTTCAATCAATATAATTTAAGTGCTAAAAAAAATTGAATATTTCGATTTAACATATCAAGTGGTAACGCGTGTATCTACCATGGACCACTAAATTTTTACTAGGAATAATACGTCATAAATCATAATCATATCTAAATCTGTGGCCAACATCCTTTATTTTACTAAAGATCTGCGCCGTAGATCTTTACCTTTTCTAAATAATAAATCAGTGGGAAACCAAGCCAAAATTTGGTCAACGAGTTGGCTAATCCATCTTTGACTATTCCTTTTCAGTAACTGCCATCACTGTCAGAGCCCCCACTGTTAGGAGAAGCCCAAGAACTACCCAATTTAGCAGCATTTTATTCCTTAAAATATTCAGAAATGTGACGATTCATTTTGAACACGTTGTGTAAAATTCAAATGAGCCAATGTCAAGGAACTGCTTTTTGTTTGGGCGGCGGAGTTTTCGGATTTTTGCTAACGAAGAATCTTCAATCAAACAAAACCTCTCATTAAAACCACCTTCTTCCTCCAAATCACCCTCTCAACTTCTCAAAATCACACCTTTTGAAATGGGCTCTCGTCATTTCAGATATTTCTTCTGGTTATCGTTACTAACGTGCCATTTCTACTCCGTTTTCATCTCCGCCGGAAATAGAATTCCGATGGGTTTATCAGTCGTAGACGGCGGCGCCACTATAATCTCCGCCGGAGAGAGATTCGAATTGGGATTTTTTAGCCCTAACGGCTCCCGATTCCGCTACGTGGGGATTTGGCACTACGGAATCTCAGTTCAACCAGTGGTGTGGGTCGCAAACAGAGACAAACCGCTATCAGGAAACGACGGCGTTTTATCCATGGCTGACGACGGCAATTTGCAGATCAAAGGCGGCGACGGTGTGATTGTTTGGTCGAGCAATGCCTCTTCCTCATCGCCTAATTCGACGGCGATTCTATTGGATACCGGAAATCTCGCGATTTTCCCAACCCCAAACTCGAAGAAAATGCTCTGGCAGAGTTTCTACAATCCCACTGATACTTATTTGCCGGACATGGAAGCTCACATGGACGCCGCCGGCGGAGAGCTCAAAATTTTCCATTCGTGGAAATCCGCAATTGATCCTTCACCGGGGAATTATACATTAGGATTGGACCCTCGCGGATCTCCGCAGATTGTGATTTGGGAAGGGGAGAATCGACGGTGGAGAAGCGGCCATTGGAATGGAATCTCATTCATCGGCGTTACAGACGTCAGGACGATTTACCTCTCCGGTTTTCGCCTCACGAATTTGGGAAATGGGAAGCTGTTCTTCACCTACACCCCTTCCGGAGATTCCTCATTTGTGAAGTTTCAGATTGATTGGGAGGGGGTTGAGAGGCAGGAGGCGTGGAGCAATGGCGAGTGGCGCGTTGTGCAGGCTCACCCTGTCGACGACTGCGATAGGTACAACCGGTGTGGGCCGTTTGGCGTGTGTGATCGGATGGATGGGATGAGGTGTCGTTGTATGGAGGGGTTCGCGGTTGATGATGGCGGGCAGTGGTGTAAAAGGAGGGCTCGTTTGCAGTGTGGGGTGGCTGAGGGCGTTGGGAACGACGGATTTGGGGAGGTTGAGGGCGTGAAGCTGCCCGACTTTGTGGATTATGTCGGGTTAGAAAGCGCGAAGGAGTGCGAAAGGAGGTGTTTGCACAACTGTTCTTGCACTGGATATGCTTTTGTTAGTGGGATTAATTGTATGATATGGACCGGAGACTTGGTTGATGTTGAGCGGTTCGTGGAGGGCGGGAACACTTTGTTCGTTCGCCTCGCTGCCTCAGAATTGGGTGCGTATATATTCGGTACCTTTTGATGATTCTTGTGAGGTCCCCTGTTTCTTTTATGCATCTGTTTATCTTATCTACATTGTATGTTTAGGATGTGCATTATTGGTCTGTTTTCGTAGGTGAAACGAAGCGTGCTTATAGAGCAGTCATTATCACAGCCGCAGTTGTTGGGTCGTTCCTTTTATTTATCGCGGGTTGGCTTTTCCTGCAGAGACGAAGAAAACGTGGCGGTGAGCCTTTGCTACATCATTTTGGTAGTTAACTGCTCATGTGTGTATTAAGTATGACAGCCTAATGGATCAGAGTTTTCGATTTATTTCAGTGGTTACAGAAACGAACGAAGTGCCCAAAGTTGGTCCGAGCAGAGAATGTTCGATCGATTACTCTGGACCAAGTGATCTTGGAGTTGAAGGACAGCAAGGGAATGGAACTGAACTAGCACTGTACAGTTTCAACTCCTTGGTAGCAGCTACCGACAACTTTTCTGACGATAATAAGCTCGGACAAGGAGGATTCGGTCATGTATACAAGGTACAAACTGTCTCCCAAGTGATCTGAATGAAGTAGAATTGCAACGTTTAATGTATTGAACGATGTCTTCAGGGTGTACTACCGGACGGGCAGGAGATAGCAGTGAAGAGGCTCTCGCGAAAATCTGGCCAGGGGCTACAGGAGTTCAAGAATGAAGTTATGCTGATTGCTAAGCTACAGCACAGGAATCTTGTTAGACTGTTGGGCTGCTGCATTCAGGGAGAAGAAAACATTCTGCTTTACGAGTACATGCCCAACAAAAGCCTCGATTCGTATCTCTTTGGTTAGTCGTGCGTGTAGATTGTTAGTTGCTGACCTTAATTCTAATCCTGCTAAACTGAACACCAATTGTTTGTTTCCGATACAGATCCTGATAAGAAGCCCCAGCTAGACTGGAGTAAACGATTCAGCATTATCACGGGGATTGCACGAGGGCTTCTGTATCTGCACCGCGACTCAAGGCTTAGGATAATACACAGGGACCTAAAAGTCAGCAACATCTTGCTGGATGAAGAGATGAACCCAAAGATCTCGGATTTTGGCATGGCCAGAATATTCGGAGGGAACCAAAACGAAGCGAACACAAACATTGTCGTTGGAACATAGTAAGTCATCGTTAATATCTATTGTAGGCAACTTTTTCTTTACTATTGTAGCAGAAAGATATAAAAATCTTGTTTGGCAGTGGCTACATGGCACCTGAGTATGCTATGGAGGGCTTGTTTTCCCTCAAGTCGGACGTTTATAGCTTTGGCGTACTTCTCTTGGAGATCATAACCGGTCAAAGAAACGCTAGCTACCGCTCAACGGACTTCTCAAATATGGTTGCATATGTAAGTTACGATCACAGCCTCGTATATTCTTCTGCAGTGATGGATCTAACTGTGTTTTTTTTGTCGTTCAAGGCGTGGGATCTTTGGGACAAAGGGAGAGCGATCGAGCTGCTGGATTCTTCAATCCGGGAATCGAGCTTGCAGGAACAAGTGCTGAGATGCATTCATGTCGGGATGCTGTGCGTGCAAGACGTTGCTGCAAACAGGCCAAACATGCCGGCTGTTCTGCTGATGCTGGAGGGCGAGAACGTGGCGCTGCCTTTGCCGAGACAGCCTACTTTTACATCAATGAGGTATAATCTAGATGAGGATATGTGGAATGTAAATCAAGATGCTGCATCCTCAAACAATGTTACTATCACTGCTATTCTTGGAAGATAATTCTTTGATTCTTATTTTTTTTAATGTTAATATGAAATGCTGTATATATAGTTTATTGCCTCTAATGAAGGAATAATCATACGTTAGAAAGATCAACTTTTCACACATATTGAGCCCAGAATTATTGAAATTTGTGGATTTTGTGAATAGCATGATGGTCAGAATTCTGACCAAGAAAAAGTGGTATAAAATTAATTTTTGTACCTAGTCATTGTATGAATATACAAACAGAATGGGTTGGATAAATAATTTAATAAATGGGTTGTTCTTCCCATTTCGTATAAATTACTAATACAAATAGTCAATATTATTATTCGCTCAACCATTTGGAACTACTAAAAAATTATTTGTATATGCTTACCATGACTAGTTTTTAAATACTTTTTGTGGTGGAAACGAAGCTAAATTTCTCTCCTTGCCGATGTCAAATCCAACAACTTGTCTAAATCGTTATGACCAAAATAATTAGGTAGAAAACAAAGCAAGAGCTATTGAACTTGGATTAGTAACAAAGTCGATTACTTTAACCATACTACTAGTAGTTAAAAAATTTGAATTTGTCAAAGTAATGTTTGGTAAATAATTTAACAAACCCAAACTAAGTATTCCTCTTTAGTCCCGCAATAGGGGTCTTATTTGGTTATGCATGTATTTTAAGAAATGTAAAAAAAGTGAGTTGAATAAGTTAGTAAAATATGAGTCTCACTTTGTATATATTAGTTTTATATTAATAACATGTGAGCGAAATAAATTAGTAGAATGTAGAGCATATTTACCCTTTATCCTTTATAGAAAAGGTGAAATAAAACTCTTTCTTATAGAATGGGATGATATAACAAAATAGTAAGACTTTTATGGGAAGTGGAATTACTAATTCACAAAGCTTTCTCCAACAAAAGCGGACTTCTGCTTGATTCTGTCAGGGAATAAAACAAAGTAGATTAGACTTTTTTTTGAAAAAAAAAATAGGAACGCGACAATTAAATCGGTGCTTTATGCAGTTTCTTTTCAATTTTGAGAAACCGGTCACATTAATTTGCATATGGAGAAGAGATCAGTTTAGAAAGAAAATGAAATTTAAACGACATATAAGCATATATACAAAATGAGATATTTTTTTTCAAACGACACAACCAAAAGTAGCAAATGTGATTTTTTTTTTTTTTTTTGGACGCAGGGAGTAGTATTTAGATGAAAATTACATGTGGTCTATTATAGGGGAGTGTTAGGGTGCCACCACCTCTCAAGGTAACATTCTACTATCATTCCTAACTAATCATTTGTACACGTGGACGAATGATCAGCTGCCATGTGGCAATAAAAAAAATGTTCAAGGATAAAAAAAACGGCCAGCAATATTTTATACACTATACAACAATTTTTTCTCGGAAAGCAATATCCAACACGCTAGACAACAATCTATAAATTGTTGTCTAGCGTATTAAATATTGTTGTATAGCGTTTATAATATTGTTGTATATATAGTGTCATGGTATCATTTTAAGAGGCGTTATCATTTTAACGCAAAACATATTAGTACATCCAATGGATTTGGCAAGTAAATTGAAATAGAATACACTTTAATCTTTGTCAAGTTTGGACAGCAAAAGCATAGACGCGTCCTTCATTATTCCCATGCTTTAATACACACAATTCCACCTGTCGACATTAAACCCAAAATATCCATTCATTCATCATTCACCCAAATCACCAACGCCAAAAATGCTCAAAAGCTCTCAAAAATGAGAAACGCGGCGGAGCGCCACCACCACCTCCGGCGCTTCCTCCTCACATTCACTCTCCTCCCTCTCCTCACCACCTCAACCGATCTCATCACCCCCACCAAACCGCTCACACAAGACCACACCTTAATCTCCGCCGCCCAGCAATTCGAGCTCGGCTTCTTCCCCGGCGCCTCAAACACCTGGTACGTCGGAATATGGTACAAAAACATCCCCGAACGAGTCGTCGTCTGGGTCGCCAACCGCGACTCTCCCCTCACAAACTCCTCCGGGATCCTAAAAATCAGCCCAGACAGCGCTGGGCTGATTTTATCAGATCATTCCGGAATACCAGTATGGTCAGCTAACCATACTGGCACCACCAGAACAACAACAACAACAATCGCAAGATTGTTGGACAACGGAAACTTCGTCGTCTGCAAAGCAGACGATGAAGACCATTATCTCTGGCAAAGCTTTGACTATCCAACGGATACGTTGTTGCCAGGGATGAAGCTCGGGTGGGACTCGAAAACAGGACTGAATCGGTACATAACGTCGTGGAAATCCGCGGATGATCCGTCGACAGGAGACTTCAGCTTCAAGCTGGACATCTCCGGTTACCCAGAGATTCACCTGACGAACAGGGCAAAAATGTACTACAGAAGCGGGCCGTGGAATGGGCTGCGATTCAGTGGGGTCCCTGAAATGCGGCCCAGCAGCCCGCTTCTGTCGTTCCTGTTCGTCAGGAATCCAGAAGAAGTATCATACTCTTTCACCCAGTTGAACGAATCAATGCATTCGAGATTACTAGTGAAACACAACGGTGTTTTGCAGAGATTCATCTGGATTCCGTCAAGCGGAATCTGGAGTCTTTTCTGGTACGCTCCGAAGGATCAGTGCGACGATTACAGAGAATGTGGTGTCTATGGAATCTGCGACGCGAACGCTTCGCCGGTGTGTAAGTGTATGGAAGCGTTCCGTCCGAAGAATCCGCAGGCGTGGAACCTTCGGGATGGTTCGGAGGGTTGTGTGAGGGAGACGGAATTGGAGTGCGATAGCGACGGTTTTTTGGCGATGAGCGGAGTGAAGCTGCCGGAGAGTGGGGGGGCGGTTGTGGACGGGGGGATGGGCTTGGATCGGTGCCGGGAGATGTGCCGGAGGGACTGCTCGTGCCGGGGGTATTCGAGCGCGAATATTAGCGACGGGAGTGGGTGTGTGGTTTGGGGGGAGGATTTGTATGATATGAGGCAGTACGCAGCGGCGGAGGGCGGAGGCCAGGATTTTTATTACCGGGTGCCGGCTTCGGAATTAGGTATGTTGGTTTACATTTATTTAATTTTTTTTACTCCATTATCCTCTATCTGCTGTTAAATGACCCATTTTTCCTTTTTCCCCCCGTCCGCCAATAAATGTTTCATTTCGCTTTTATCGTATTTGATAAGTGGATTCTATATTCTACTCACTCATTCCATTCACATTTTATTATAAAACCAATATATAAAAGTAGGTCCCACATTTCACTAATTTTTCTAACCACTTTACTTCATAAAGTCAAACAATTTCTTAAAACTCTTGCCGGCCAAATATGGGACATTTAATCGCGAACGGAGAGAGAACTGTGTTGATGCAGTTCTATTATTGGTGGTGGTAATTATTTGAAGTAATTTATGAAGGTCGTAATCTTGGAAGTAGTAGGTTAATGGTTGGTGGCCCAAGTAGTACTTAGGAGCGAATTATTCTTCGTTTAAGGGAGGATTATGTGTTTGTCAGAATTGTTTAGGTGATTATGTTGTGACAATGTGGACTGATCCCTTTTTTAATTGTTCCACTATGAAGCATTACATGAATACAATAATATGCGGGATGAGTTGATTATATTCTATGAAAAAAATTGGATTTTTTTAATTTTGGTTCCTAATTTCAAACTATGATATATAAATAGAAAGTCAACTACACGTAATATGGGGGATAATACAATGTGATACACGTAAAAATAGTTTGTCTCACAAGAAACAAGGTTGTGTTGGAATTCCATTTTCAAAGTAGTGTTCTCTCTAGAATTTGTTGATCAAGTATTACTACTTCTACTCTATATTAGTAGTATTGATTAACAACAATGGAAGAATACCGCCTTTGTATTCACATTGTCCATTTGTTTGAATATGTCACGCACATGACGTCACCATCCTCAACCTTCCTATGTTCATACCAGTTTTTGTATTACTGCAACCATGGGTAATTCTTTTCGCTAAGGTCCATAGTTACATTGAGTAACTTTTTCTTGAATGGATAAATGTTACTCATTTCGTTCCAAGATATTAGATCTCTTTTCTTTTGAGCACAAGAATTTAGGAGATAGTTGTTTGTGGTGTAAGTGAAGTTGATATTAGAGTAAATTTTTATCATAAAGAAAAATGATTCAAGTGTATTAGGACGCCCCAAAGTGAAATAGGAGTCTAATATGTTGGGACTGAGGAAGTATATGATAATCACCTACCGCCTAACAACAGAGTAGGATTTACTACCACTAATATCCATCTTTAAAAAAAGATGCAATATAAGTCAAATTCACATTATGATCTACCACAAATTGTAGGATATGATATGACCTATATTCTTGATCAATCACGTTTGAATCGAGGAAAAATGATATCCTACATGTATGCGTAATACATCCGCTTCTCAAATAGTATTATTAATTTATTAATCTATAATGTTACTAGCTACATATATATATTGATTGAAATATAATTAAAGAATACTGTTTGGCTTTGTCAAACACTCCCATTTTCTATTTTTCCCATCTACGGAAAATAGTGCAATATACTACTTTTTATAGTATGTTTTTCTCTCTAATATGTTGAGTCTCATTTTTTCAATTATAATTTTTTCCTTATATTGCATTCACTGTAAATACTAGTACGCCTAACCTGCCGACCTTATGGACTTAGGCTGCTTTAATCACGCAATTCTTCTACTAATTACAACGACGTTAAATGCTTCTCTATATTCAATTAGGCAAATATGGAGTATATAATTACTACCAACCCAAAATAAATAAGAAATAATAAGTTTTAAATTTGTGCAGGCAGGGTTAGGTAATATGTAGCGTTTGAGGACTGCGATGTATGAGTTGAAACTTTGAAAAGAGCATTTCTCATTATGAATTTAATTTATGGTGCATAACACCAAATCGACTTAGCTACTTTTAAACTACTAAGAGGACTTTTTTTTTAAACTTAAACATACTAATTAATTAAGTGGCTGAGATGTTAATTTTTTGTTTCCAGTAGCACCAGCAGCTTCAGTAACTGGAGATGATTTTAACAAGACTAGACAAACCATTATGATCACTGGAATTGTCGTCGGAAGCGCTGCATTGCTCATTGGATTCACCATTTTCCTCGTATGGAAGAAACGGAAACCGGAGACTGTAGATATATTAGAGCCAAGAGGTACTAGTAAGGAAATTTGTGTGTCTAATGAAGCATTTTACATGTCACATAAACAGTAAACTTGTGTCTAATGATGCAGTTACATGTTACATATGTAGTAAACTTGATGCTACCTTTTCCCAATTCCGAAACAGGTTCGAGGGAGAGGAGCCAAGACTATCTCGCGAATTCACCAACAATTCCAAGCAAACGAGACCAGTCCGGTGAAGCAGCAGTCGATGAACTCGAGCTACCTCTGTTCGACATCACAACTTTAGTAGTTGCCACCAATAAATTTTGTGATGAGAATAAGCTAGGCCAAGGTGGTTTTGGCATTGTTTACAAGGTGAATTATCTTTTACTATAAATTAAACTATCATCAATATTAATGAGGCCAATATTGAACATATTTATGCATTAGGGTGTGCTAGCTGAAGGCCAGGAAATAGCTGTGAAGCGGCTGTCGAAAACTTCGGTTCAAGGAGTAGAAGAGTTCAAGAATGAGGTCAAGCTGATAGCCAGACTTCAGCACAGGAATCTTGTTCGCCTACTCGGATGCTGCGTTGAGATGGAGGAGAAGATGTTGGTGTATGAATACTTGGAGAATAAGAGCCTTGATTCTATACTCTTCAGTAAGAAACAGCCCTCTTCTCCTACATAAATGGATGATGCATTTTTTTAATATGAACTGATGAGTGTTGTTTATTGCAGAGAAAAACAGAAGCTCGATGCTGGACTGGCAAACGCGCTTCAAGATCATATGTGGGATCGCACGAGGCCTCCTCTACCTACACCAAGATTCGAGATTCAGAATCATCCACCGGGATCTCAAGGCGAGCAACATCCTTCTTGACAAAGATATGGACCCCAAGATATCGGATTTTGGGATGGCAAGAATCTTCGGGGGAGATCAGACCGAAGCCAACACCAAAAAAGTTGTCGGAACATAGTAAGACAATCCGCCAGCATGCAATATCTGTTATGAATCTTTATCTATTAATGTATGTTATTTCTGCTGCATATCATTAGATGACGACAGGTACTAATATGAGAATGTTTGCAGCGGCTACATGTCGCCAGAATACGCAATGGACGGCCTCTTCTCCATAAAATCCGATGTTTTCAGCTTCGGAGTTCTGGTTCTGGAGATAGTGAGCGGGACGAAGAACAGAGGATTCTATCAAACAAACAACCAGCTCAATCTTCTTGCCTATGTAAGATAATTCATCTAGTGATGTTAACTCTGCTGACTCATCAACGCAGTGTCTTAAAAATGTCAACACATAATTTTGTTGACATTTCAATAATATGTGTTGACATTTTTAATATACTGCGTCGATGAGTTAGCAAGAGTTAACAACTTAAAAGGTTTAGCAATGTAATGCACCCCTACATATATTTATATAATGAATGCATGGAATTGTACAGGCATGGAAGTTGTACAGGGAAGGGAGGGCGATGGAGGTGGTGGACGCAGCGGCTGGGGAAGAATACGCGGCGGGTGAAGCGATGAGATGCATACAAGTGGGGCTGTTATGCGTGCAGGAGCACGCAGAAGACAGGCCGAATATGTCCAATGTTGTACTAATGTTGAGCAGCGATTTTGTGTCGATGCAACAGCCTAAACATCCAGGATACTGCCTGGGAAGACGCCCTAATGAAACCGACTCGTCGTCGCCTAGAAACGACGACGAATCATGCACCGTCAACCAAGTTACCGTTACCATGCTTGATGGTCGATGATAGTGCAGCTTAACTTGTAAATGTTTCAGTTCAAGTTTTGAACTATAGAAGGATTGATTAATTATTGAATAAAGATAGAAAGTAGTAACTCTTACATTTCGAAATTGAAAATTTCAATGTTGAATAATTTAGTCAAAATATAAGATTTATTAACTTGACCGTTATTGAGTTTTAGAATGCAAAAGTCTCCATAGACGGTTGCTTCTAAGTTCTATCTGAACATAAACTCCTACTGTTTTTCTTCATCTTGAACGCAAATAACGATGAAATATGATACTCTGTTTCACACCATCTTATTGGTTCTTTCCATTTTCAAATCCTCCATCGCCCTCGACTCCATAGCTCCGAACCAAACACTCTCAGACGACGACGACACAACTCTCGTCTCTCCCAATGGAATCTTCGAGCTCGGATTCTTCAGCCCACGGAACTCCACCGAACGATACGTCGGAATTTGGTTCAAGAAAGTCTCTCTTCAAACCGTGGTCTGGGTCGCCAACAAGAACCGCCCCATCGCCGCCACACTCTCCCTCACTTCCTCCGGAAACATCGTCGTCTCCGCCAACAACTCATCTATTTGGTCCGCAAATTCCACGTCCAGAAACCCGGTTTTACGGCTTCTGGACAATGGAAACCTCGTACTCAGCAACAACAATTATTCGTGGCAGAGCTTCCACGAGCCTTCGAACACCCTGATTCCCGGGATGAGGCCTGGGTGGGATCTGAGAAGCGATCGAGAATTGTTTCTGACATCGTGGAAAAGCGCAGAGGATCCTTCTCCGGGAGAACACACGTACCGGATGGATCCGAAGGGGCTGCCTTCGATCATTCTCCGGAGAGGCTCGGATGTCGTGTACAGGAGCGGACCTTGGGATGGAGTTCGCTTCGGTGGCGCCGCCGAAGCTCTTCATGGAAATACTGTTTTCACCCCGAGTTTCGTGTACAATTCTACCTATGTATAGTACTCATTCGAAAACACGGATGACTCTGTTGTGTCGAGATTCGTGGTGACGGAATCCGGGCTTCTGACGCACTTCATGTGGAGCGAGACGAGTAGCGAATGGATCGGTGTCACCACGCTGCAATCGGATACCTGTGATGATTACGCGAAATGTGGTGGATTTGGAGTGTGTGAATTTGGTCAAGTGCCGGTATGTGGTTGTTTGAAAGGGTTTGAGCCTCGGGTGAGGGAGGAGTGGGAGCGGTTTGATCGGTCGGGCGGATGCAGTCGCAGCGTTGCGTTGAATTGCAGCACAGAAGCAGGGTTCAGGAGGTTTTCGAGGGTGAAGGTTCCGGATACTTCTACTAGCTCTGTGGTTGAGAATGTGGGGAATGAGGAGTGCGAGGCCGCGTGCTTGAGGGAGTGTTCGTGTGTGGCGTATGCTCGGACGGAAGCTACCGGGTGTGTGGTTTGGTCGGGGGAGTTGTTGGATATCAGACTGTATGGTGAGGGTGGACAGGAACTCTTTGTCAAGATGCCTCTCTCTGAACTAGGTGCTTTTATCTTACTCCCTCTGTCCGTCTGTAGCCGAGTCGTATTCCTTTTTGTGTCGTCCCACTGTAGCTAAGTCATTTTCTTTTTTGGCAAAAAGTACTTTACTCTCTCTTCATCTCTCTACTTTTTTCATTTCTACTTTATTCTCCTTTTACTTAACTCGATTAAAACATTTTTTCTTAAATCCCTTGCCGAAAAGAAATGTCTCTACTACAGAGGGAGGAGGGGTGGGAGTATTTTATTTCTTGGTTCTTATATACTGATAATTGTGTTTGTCATGTTATGAAAAGACTCGAAAAATTCGAAGAGAGGCATTGTGATTGCATCAGTATCGCTGGCTGCATTCGTAGTGGTGTTGGCACTCGTCCTCTGGGTAGGGCTGCGTAAGCGTATCGCAAAGAAGAAAGCGGGTTTGGCGGAGCAGCAAAATGATGGTCCAAATGAAGATGAGAATGCAAGAGTAGGAGATGATGATGATGATGTTGATTTGCCTCTAATCGACTTTTTTACAATATCAGCTTCGACAAATGAGTTCTCGTTTGCTAATAAGATCGGGGAAGGTGGTTTTGGGTCTGTTTACAAGGTATAGTATTATTAGTAGATAGATCCTCACTAAGCATTTTTCTCACTAAAACAATACCATCTTGCTACGAAGGGCGTTCTATCGAATGGCCAAGAAATAGCGGTCAAGAGACTGTCTCGAGACTCTGGACAAGGCCTACACGAATTCAAGAACGAAGTGATCTTGATTACTAAACTGCAGCATAGGAATCTGGTTAGGCTAGTGGGATGTTGCATTCATCAAGATGAGAGAATGCTGGTTTATGAGTACATGCCCAACAAGAGTTTGGACTTGTTCATCTTTGGTCAGTCTCTTTACTATGTATTTGCTTTTCTCTTAGGAATATCCTCAAACTCCTTCAATCTTCCTAGATCAAAGAAAGGATACATCTCTAGAGTGGCCCCCACGCTATGATATAATAGTAGGCATTGCTCGCGGACTTTTATACCTCCATCGCGATTCAAGATTGAGAATTATTCACAGGGATCTAAAAGCAAGCAATATTCTCCTCGATAGTGAAATGAATCCAAAAATTTCAGACTTTGGGCTAGCAAGAATGTTTGGGGCCGATCAGTATCAAGAAAATACAAAGAGAGTGATGGGAACCTAGTAAGCAAACAAACTTGTTCTTCTCTACTCTTCAATTTTCCTAGCTAATAGTCCATGTTGTTTCATGTTATAGCGGATATATGGCCCCAGAATACGCAGTAGACGGCTTCTTCTCTGTCAAGTCCGATGTCTTCAGCTTCGGAGTGTTGGTGTTAGAGATAATAAGTGGCAAGAAGAATAGGGGATTCTATCATCCTGACCACGACCTCAATCTCTTAGGACATGTAAGCTACAAAACCTAATGTTTGGCCTTATCGAGTAATCACACAAATCACATTCTTTCATTTTTCATCTATATTATATTAATAATGCAGGCATGGAAATTATGGAGGGAAGGAAGCCCTAGGGATATTGTGGATGCATCGATTCCTAACAAAGAATCTATGGAAGTGCAAAGATGTATCCAAGTTGGGTTGTTATGCGTGCAACAACGACCAGAAGACCGGCCTAAAATGTCCAACGTTGTCGTAATGTTGGACAGTGAGCATCCAGTTTTGGAACAACCTAACCAACCGGGTTTCTACACTCAACGTACAATACTCGACATAGATTCCTCTTCCACCGGGAAGATACCAAACACTTTCAACGAAATTACCTTTACATTGCTCCATGGTCGATAGATTAAGTAAAAATTCAGACATGTAGCCAGTAGTTTGTTCAACCAATCATAATTGCATGAACCAATTATTTTCTCAATTTTCTCTATTTATGCATTTGTGATTAATTGAACATACCACATGATAGCATCTCTTATCTCTAGACTCCTGAATTTTTATTCCGATAGTTTTTTGTATGTACGACTGTTATAGGTGCTCATATAGATTTGTAATTTTTGTATAACAAAAGTGGAAAGGGAAAAGAAACAAAACATTTCATGAATTGGTTAGTGACTAATCAATCCAGCAATTTATTTTTCTTTTTCCTTCCTTTTGCCGTTTCTTATTAAACCATGACAGGTGTTACGCTGATGATTCAAGAATTATGGGGCGAGGCGATTATGACCACATAAAATATACATGTAAGAAACAATTTGATTGGACTGAATAAAAAGGGTGAAAACCTGAATTTTCTGATTCTTGATGGATTAGGTTCATCACCCATCATTTTCAAGAATTAATTTTACATTTGTTTCCTTGAGGTTTATACTGGTCAGTCGGTTGGGCTGAATGCGACTAAGTCTTTGTAATTGAGAGGTGTAAACTAACTGACTTAATCAATATGTGAGAATATAATATAATTACAATAGTTTCCATTTATCATGAAATAGAATATAATAATAAAATAATAATAATAATAATAATAATAATAATAATAATAATAAATATTTTTAATCTCATATATATATATATATATATTATTGACGTGTAGTTTCTTAAAGGTGACACCAAATTTTTAATTTCCAAATGTAGCCATTCATATTAAATAGCGCATCAAAATGAATATTTTAGAATATCTCATTAATATCAATTAATAAATGATTGGAGGATAATTTTTTCTCATAAAATAAGAGATTGGTAGAAGGATTCTTTTTATTATTAGGCTTGAATGTTAATTTTATGAAGAATGATGATACCTAACATATTTCATAAACCCCATTATAAAATTGATTATTTCAATACGTGGAGTTGGCCTTATACTCTATAATCTGTATCCTTTAGATCCCTAATTTTGGTATTTAACCTCTATTACAATTAGTGCTATTCCACCTTTTAAAATTGCTTTTTGAATTCTTCACGAAAAGACAAAAAATTTGGGTAGGACTAGGGACATTCACATCTCTTTGAGAAAATTGTGTTTAATTTTAAATATATTTGATTTATATAGATACCAACTATGTGTATAATTTGTGTTTTTATTCAATTTGAGGTAATTTAATTCAATAATCTGAATAAAAAAATTAATTCAGATTTTTTAGATAATCGACCCATAAAATGAACTTTAGTTTTTTTCTTTTTTAAATATGAATTTATTCAGTCACATCAGTTGCTTGTTTTTTGTTTATTTCAGATTGATGAATAATTTATAGTCGCGACTTTTTTGGATCCGGATAACTAGTTTGTAATATGTTTCCATAAAAGACGTAAATTAAGATTTATTCATATTTTACGTATCAATGTTTCAATGGATATAGAAATTAAGCATGAATTAATCCAAAAAGGTTAACCTACTTACCTTAATTTTGTAGTCTTCATTGCTTAGACAATTGTTTAGTGGCTCCGATAGGTATTTGTCTCTATTTTTGTAAATAATTGGAATTCATAGTTTTATTAATTTAATTGTCGAAAATTTTAATTAAAAGTCAAAGTTTGATAAAGTCAAGATAAGTAGTTACTGCAGAGATAAAAATTGAGAAATAAAATGAAGATGCTAAGATAAATCCGTTGAACAAGAAGCACGCCTTCAAACGTTACCCAAAAGGCAGAGTCGGGAGAAAAGAATGATTTATTTCCCAAAATACCCTTTTGAAATGAATGTTGTTAAATTCCCCTTTTTTTCCGGCAAAACCCACGACCGACAAAAATCCATGAAACTCATTATACTGGAGAATTTTTTTAAAATTTGAGTGAATTAATGAAAATATTTTTAGATATTTAGGTTCTTTTTTTATGATTGAACGTTAACCTATAAATAATCATGTTTGGGGTGTTTTTCTATAATTAGAGACATTTTTGTCTTTTCGAAATATTTAATATTTGAGTGAATTATAAAATATTTTTAGATATTTAGGTTCTTTTTTTATGATTGAACTTTAACCTATAAATAATCATGTTTGGGATGTTTTTCTATAATTAGAGACATTTTTGTCTTTTCTTAATTTTTTTTTATGTGAGGAATAAATTATCTATTAGTTATATCCATTTATGATATCTAAAATAATACTTCGGTCTCCTATTAATTGATATTAATTTTCTTTATTGTCCATCCCCATTTAAGTTCCTATTTAATTGGCATTATTTATTTTACTAGTACTTTTTTTTTAATAAATCTCATATCCTATTAATTTATTCTATTCACTTTTTATTATTATAAAATTAATATTTCCTCCGTCCCAAGTTACTTGTGTCGTATTCAATTTTAGAATGTCCCAACTTAGTTGAGTCATTTCTTTTTCTGGCTAAAAACATAACATCTATCTAATCTCATCTGTTTTATTCTTTCTTTTACTTAATTTCTCTTCTTTATCTAGTAATCTATTTTTCCTCTCTGCTTTACTTAACCCACTAAACAAAACTTTCTTAAATCCCGAAAAAAAATGCCTCAAGTAATATGGGACAGATGAAGTATATAAAAGTAAGACTCATATTCTACTGGAATACTAATATTTTCCGTCATTTCCACTACATTGCTTAAAATACGTGTCAGGTCAAACACAGTCAATTAATTGGAGTACATTATATTTTTGTGATTTTGATTCTATATTTTGTTTTTCTTTTTTCTTACATTTAATTGTTTTTTTTTTCAAAATAAAAATGAAGCAATGAAGTACACAAGCAAGTACACAAACAATATCAACCAAATTTCCTAATCAATTTTAGCAAATTCAAATAATAAATATTTTAATTAATAGTAACTAATTACACTAATCTTAATCAAATTAACAGAATTAAGAACATTCGACCAATAAATAGGTAAATCGAAATCTCAATCAACTTAAAGCGTGCCTTTTTTTTATTTTGATGAATACATTTTAGTTTTGATAGTAAATGCTTAGATATTTTCTTTATTAATCTTATTGTCAACATAATATAAGCTTTTTTTCCTCCAAAATGGAATTGAAGTGACCAAATGCACAATCTCACCCAAAATCAATAATCAAATTTTTAAAAAAACCATTCAATAAAGAAGTTATTTATAATAAATACCACCAATCCCAATTAAATCAACACAATTAAGATAAATCCCACCAATAAATATACGAAATCACCAATTAATCTCAATTAATCCTAGGAGGGCAGTATCGTAATTAACTCAGCGAGAGGAGACAGAAGAAGCAGTGTCACAAGGGAAGAGCTCTTCACCTCACACATATTTAATCTCCTCTCTTCACAAATTCTCAGACCTCTCACGTAAACGGTAAACCTCATAAACCTCTCTCTCTCTCCCCCCATTTTTCAACTGACACAACCAGAAAAAAAAAAAAGAAAAAAAAAATCAAAAAAAAAAAAAGAAAAATGGCCGCCGAATTGCCGGACGATTTCAAATGCCCGATTTCCCTGGAGATAATGTCCGACCCCGTTATCCTCTCCTCCGGCCACACCTTCGATCGCGCCTCCATCCAGCGCTGGCTCGACGCCGGCCACCGCTCCTGCCCAATTACCAAATTGCCCCTCCCCGACCCCCCTTCCCTCATCCCCAACCACGCCCTCCGCAGCCTCATCTCCAATTTCACCCTCCTCTCCCTCCCCAACCCCCCCAAAACCCCCAATCCCCAATCCCTAATTCACCTCCTCACCTCCCGCTCTTCTCAGCTTGAAGAAAAGCTCAATTCGCTCGACCAGCTCACCCGCCTCTGCAAGCGCGACTCCTCAATTCGCCGCCGATTGGCCGAGTCCGGCGCCGTGTCGGCCGTTCTCAACTGCATCGGGTCGGGCGAGCCCGGGCTCCAGGAGAAATCGCTCCATTTCGTCCTCAATTTGAGCCTCGACGACGACTGCAAGGTCGGCCTCGTCGCCGAGGGAATCGTCGGGAAGATCGTCTACGCGCTCCACTGCGGCGTCGGCGACTCACGCGCGGTCGCCGCCACCGTTCTCACCAGCCTCGCCGTGCTCGAAGTCAACAAGGTCACGATCGGGTCATACCCGGATGCGATTCCGGGCCTGGTCTCCCTCCTTCAAATTGGCAATTCGAGAGAGAGGAAGGAAGCCGCCACCGCATTGTTCACTCTCTGCTCCTTCTCCGACAATCGAATTCGGGCAATTCAATCCGGGGCGGTGCCGATTCTGATCCAAAACGCCGATTCGGGCCTCGAGCGGGCCGTGGAGGTCCTCGGCCTCCTCGCAAAATGCAAGCTTGCTAGAGATGAAATGCTCAGATTTTGTGGGCTTTTGGATGTTTTGATTGGGATTGTGAGCAATGGGAGCTCAAGAGGAGTGCAGTATGCTCTGCTGACATTAAGCTCCCTCTGTTGCTACAATGAAAAGATGGGTTTGGAGGCTTTGAGAGAGGGGTTGTTTGAGACATGTGTAGGGCTATTGGAGGATGACAATGAGAAGGTGAGGAGGAATGCTAATATGTTGATTCAGATATTGCAAGGGAAGAGGAAAACTGTATGATCTTGTTGTGGATTGAAGTGTGGTAAAAAAAAAAAAAAAAAAATTGATCTTGAAGGTAAGTAAGAAGTAAGTAGCAAGTTTTTGTAATTTTTTAAGTGTTGTTGGATAGCATATTGTATAAAAGAATGACTTACTAAGGAAGAATCTGGTTCTTTGTTGTACATTTTCAAATAATCAGATGATGCATCTCTCAAAATAGGTAGATACTGAAAGATCAGAAATTGGTGTTTTTGTCCAAATGGTATTAATGCTTTCTGATTCCTCACTGCAATATGACCGTTGCTAGGATTATTCTTTTGCTAGCAATTTGAATTTTTGTGGAAGAGAACTTCTCTGTTTTGGTGAATTTGCTGTGTGGAGGTGAAGCTACAGTGGTGTAATTTGTAAAGACTGCTTTTTTATGAAAGAATCAACTATTTTGTGAAATGTACTTTGCACTGTGGTGAGGCCTCTTTTTTCATGCAAGAATCAACTGTTTAGTGAAATGTACTTGGTTGAAGCATATTGTTTTTGGTATATTTGTCTTGGCCTTTTGCATATATCATCTTCATCTCATTTGTATTGATGCAAAACTCTACCATCTTTTGTTGAGAAGTTTCTAACTTTCATATGTTTTGTTGACTCAATTTAGTTTCAGATTCTGCAATTTGAGGTCGATGGTACATTTCTTAATAATTGATTTGTAAATTTATTTGAAGATTAGGAGTATTATATTTTGGTTACTTGTTAGGCTAGAGTTATGATTTTATCCATAGAGTGGTGTACTAAAGTGATTGCAACGTTGGTGAGTAAAAAATATGACATGATTTGTGGGTCTGATTCCCTGTGTCGTTGAAATATGCAACCAAGCTTGTTGAATAATGTAGCATCAAGGAATATATTTCAATATTACAAAAAAAAAAAAAAAAGTATTTTGAATTTGTTGTAGCTGCCGACCTCTAAAAGTGATGAGGTGATTAATAAATAGAAGAATGGATCAAATCAAAACTTGGTGATTGGGATTAGATTATTGTCACTTTCACCATGATTTGGTTGGTGGTGATTAGCAGCTTCCCGGAAAAAACTAAATGGCTAAATTGGACTAATTATGCAATTTTGTGTTGGTAAACTTGTGGTTTCGTTCTTGATTGGATAAATTAATACTTTTGCTAACCTATTTTAGTACTGCAAGTGGTAAACGTAGGAAGAATCTTTCAAAATTCCACATCAGAGGTTAGCCTGTTTGGTCCTCTCATCTTTTGAGATGATTCGATATAGTACTAGTAGTAATTATTTTATTAATTGGATTTGTGGGATTGCTATTTGTGCACATTGCGGAATTATTCTCAGTGATGCCAAATTTTGGCTGTGCATAGCAGTAGGTATAGCCATTTAATTAGCATTTATATGTGTGGAAATCCGTGTCTCTTTCAATTGAGTAATGATAAACAACCAAATTTTGTACGACCAAAATAAGATTATATTAGTAATTTTGATGTTTTAATTAAATATTAAAATAATAAATATAGTTAGTTAACAAATTAAAAATACTTTATTAGTTCTTGGCCTCATTTTCAATTTTTATTTTTATATTTGAATTATTTCTCTATTATTTTTTAAATTTGAATTAAAATATGCATTAATTATATTTTATGATTCAAAAAAATTTAAAAAATTATACACAAATATCATAATATTATGAACGTTCCCTATACTATATATATGTCTATACTTTTTTAGTTAAATGCATAAATAAATTATATTTTTTCTCAAATAAATTAATTTTTGGTTGTACAAAATTTGGTTGCATAGCTTTATTGCTTTCGATAATATGCCATATTTCATAGGTGTAATCAAATGATAACGGCATATTTAGTAATAACTAATAATTAAAACTTTGGCTTTTTAGATTTTCAGAACACTCCCAATACTCTCCCTAAAAGCTCTCTTATTTCTCCTTAACTCCTGTCACATCAGCGCCACATCAGCACCAAAATTTATCCCCAGTTTTTAGCCAACTTTTAGCCAACTGCTCCAATGGTTTCTCCCTTATTTCTCCCTTATTTCTCCCTAACTCAACATTTCATTTTTACATCATTACTAATTTAATTGTTTTATTTTTGTATATAATAAAGCTAGCTAATTTATAAGACAAGACAAATAATAGTAATAAAGTTCGTTGTATTAAACACGAGTAAAAAATTACAACGACGAAAATTAAAAAAAAATAGGGGGGAAATTATTTTAAATTAATTATTAAATTTTAAATTTATAGGGGGGGAAATTAAAATAAAAAAAAACTATTTTTATCGCCGGATTATCGCCCACAGTGGTCGGCGATAATCCGGCGAATTTTCGGGATTCGGCGTTAATTCGGTAGAATTAACGCCGGATTATCGCCGATTCCTCCCCATTGCCGGTGAATTTTCGGCGATAATCAGCGATAAAACGCCGGATTTAACGCCGAGTGCATTGGGAGTGCTCTCATATCGGATACAACAAAATAAATAATGACAACACAATGTCTCATTTAACTCTTGTTGATATTTATATAATTGAGTTGACATTTGTATATTTTAATCTCAGATGACATTTTTGTGAAGAAAGTTGACATTCGTGTGTTTTAATCTTGACGGTGCATTAGTGTGTATTGACATAATTTGTCATTTATTGACATTAAATTTAGATATCTAATATCTGAGATTTAATTACTACGCACTCCATATATAAATTCAGTATTAAATGTTCTAAATTGTTATTTTGGTATGTTCAATTTTACTTTTACAACTTTTGATAAATAGACTTCGTATTTAATTAACTTAGTATTACATAAATTTTTGCTACCCATTTTTCTTTATATTTTGTAAAAAATATTTGCAGATTTCAAATGAAACAATATTTAATCCTAGGTGTGGATAATAAAATGAAGAATAAGGTATATTTTGTCATGGGACGCGAGGACCCAACTTCAACAAATTAAAGTAAGGATTGAATTTTATACAAAGTGTATTCTTCTAATGTGAACTGAGAGGATTGAATTTGTACAAAGAGTGTATTATTCGTATTCTTCTAATGTGAATGATATATAGGAATTGAATTTGTACAAAGAGTGTATTCTTCGTATTCTTCTAATGTGAACCGTAGAATTGAATTTATACAAAAAGTGTATTCTTCTAATGTGAATGATTGTATAAAAGATATGATTTTAATTTTTAACAAATAGAAGTATCTATAGAGCCTTATCTAGAAAAGAGAAAAGTAGTATAAAAATACATAAATTTGTCCATAAATGAAGGACCGAGTTGAAGTAGTTCCATGGATGTGATATTTCGTTTTTTTGTGTATGTATTAAATGAATATAGTTGCAAAAAATGGTCCTGCATTTCGGTTTGGGATTGGTGGCCTAAATATTGTACTGGGCTCTTTGATATCTGGTCCATCTCAGTGTGATGCAAAGGGAAATATATTGGATAAATATAATATGATAAATAGAGCAATTAGGTGTGGGAAAAAAGGCATGAGTTGAATGGTATATTCTATAATGGTGGAGGGGCCGATTGAGTGAAATAATAATGTTGTGATTTGACTTGAAAGGAGCTTCATCGATTCCTTCTAATTCTATTGTTTGCATGCTTTTTTCACTTCCATTCATTGCCAATTATGTCTCTCTCAATTCTTGCCGCAACATACACATTACTTTTGATTAGGATACATTTCACCTCTCACTCTCTCCTAGTGGGGTTCAAGGATCGACCGACACCCACGGCAGCTCATGAGAATCGAAAAACTTCACTAAATTCGAATTCTGGACTCTACAGTGCGACAATTCCATCTCAACCCTTTGGGATTTTTTTTTTCGTCTGCCCTAGTGCTTCTGTCTTTTGAGAATAGAGACAACTTTCTTCATTGTGTTCGAACGGTCAATCCATACATTGAACAAAGGCATTATTACAAGCATGCCTTGAGATAGAGGAGATGGACAGTAAAAAGGAGCATGTGTTGTTCCTTAACTGTTAACTCTGATTATGCTTTGAACATTAGCATCATTACATGTCCCCAAAATGCTTACACAAAACATACAAGAACTAATTCCATAAGGTAAACGTGTTTTGTGCTAATTTGAATCACTGCATTTCTTCAGACTCATATTAACAATTGTTAAAGCTAATGAATTTAACAAGGCTCTTTTATTGGGGTGTTAATGATTTGTCGTAAGCTAAATACATAGGTGGTGTTCGGTTTCCTAGATAAAATGATATCAAGATATAATCTAGAATTGAGTTGTAAGATTATTTTAGTTGGAGAGGGTTAGCTATGACTAATTATATCATGATTATCCATCTAGGATTGAGTTGTAGGATTGAATCTCATGAACTAAACACACTACGTACTTAATCCGAGACGATACAATCTTTTAAACCGAACAACTCTATAGTGTTAAAATAATTACATGCGAGTCATCCCACATCGAAACATGAAATAAAAATATTACTAGTGTGAAATGTAAAACTCAAATAATTAGTGCTCCAATAGTTGATTTGAGAATTTTGGTGTAATCGAATAAAAAACTCAAATATCACTTAAGTTTGAATTTTTTTTTTTTTTTTCTTTTTTTCTCCGTGAGGCTCTGAGGACAAATTGCAGAAAGCAAAAAGTAGCAAAAGGACATGTAAAGGCCTATCTATTTGTTCAAAAGAATAAAAGTGGGCTGTTTAACATTGTTACAAGATATCAAGTACGGAAAGAGTCCAATATTTGTATCGAGTTAAGTTATAAGCTACTCATTATTATAATTATAGCTTGCCTAATTTTTCGTTGAAGGTAAGTAAATAGCCCAAAGCTTCTTTTGTACAGTGATTGCGGATTTTTTTTTTCTTCAAGTAAAAAAATTATACAATCATGAAATGTAATTTACATCGGATACAATCTTTTCGAAACAAAAAAGGGAAAATTGTAGCCATAAATTTTTTCAAATTCTAATATGTCTCATAAATTTGAAAATCGGCTATAAAAACTATAAAGTTTGGATTTCTTATAAATTAACCCATAAAAACTATAAAATTTGGATTTCTTATAAATTAACCCATAGTGACAATTCCAGGTCAAATACATATAGTAGTATATTTTTCATCAAAACAATGTCATTTAATTTATGAATATACAATATTGTTTAATTTATCAACGGTGACATCCAAATATAATCTTACAAGTTCCATATACACATACAATTTCACTACAAAAATCATATTTTGTTCAAATCAAAGTTTAATGTATGTCCAAACTGTTCCGTTATTAGAGACTTAGAGTGGTTAGTTGCCTTGATTTTTGGACAAAAGATCATATTGTGTCTAAATCAAAGTTTGGATTTGTATCAAATTGTGACTTAATTGTTTAGGAAGTTTTGACATTTACCCAAAATGAAAATGAAAATGAAAATGAAAATGGATGACGGTACGCAAACATCATTTATGATGTAAAACCTAAACAGCCTCGCATTAAAACTTTCTTTTTCTATAGTTTGAAAGTTATAAATTTGACTTACTCAAATTAAATGATTTGCATGCCTCGTACAACTTGATAGTTATTAACTCTATCTAATGACGGCTTTCTAGTTTCTACCTACGTAAATTAAAAAAATTAAAGAAGATAAAATATGAGAAGAGCATGAATTACATGATGCATGCATCATCATTATGTATGCAAACTCAATTAATACAGAAATACTATTAAGTCTTGTTTGGTTGTAACCTTTATTCGAACAAATTTTTTATCACCCACTTTAAATTTGACGTGAAGAATTAGCGTGTTACATACTTTCTGGATTCCGCTAATACGGAGAGTTAATTTAAATTATATGTAGGTTGAATCAATTAGCAATAATCTAATGCAAGATACCTAATTTTAATTATAAATCATACACTAGCTAATTTAATAAAAGGTGTATAGATTCAGCACGGTGACTCGAATTAATATATACTTCGCTAGTATAAGGGGGAGAAAATATTCCGTGGACCTTCCACACCAAAGTGTTATTACGACGTGGTGCATTCAATCATTTATTTTTGACAACTGGAAAAATAAGAGCTCAAATCCAACTAGACATGCCACATAGAGTTATTTTAGAAAATATTCATTAAACCACTTTTGTAGAAGATATGCATTAAATTATTTTTATAAAATAATGCATAATTTTTAATATTAAAATTTATCAATATTTTTTTACCTCCTATATAGTACTCCATATAATAATAATATTTTATATATATTCATTATCTTTCGGCAACAATAAAAAATAAGTATAATCACAGAGTGTGATACTTTGTTAGTAGTATTATTTAAATTTTATAATTATAATTTCCTTTTTCTTGTATATTTATACATAAAAATATATATGTAAGCGAAAATGCACACAAACAAAATGTATGATCATAATTTAATTTTTCTTTTTTTCAGTGCATTTAAAGAGTTACATGTATTTAGCAACTTAATATGAAAGTAAAAAATTAAATTATAACGATTTAAATACGTAAATATATTTATATATAGGAGGAAAAAATATTACTAGCAATTTTTGTATTTTAAGATTATACAATATTTCATAAAAGTTGTTTAATACTATATTTTTTAAAATTTCAATGCATTAAATAGGTTATATATTTACTTAGTAACTTAATATGAAAATAAAAATTAAATTATAACTATATAAGTGTGTCAATATATTTGTATATATGAAGAAAAAATATTGTCAATTTTCATAATTTAAGAATTAAGATTGTGCAATATTCTATATATCATCGTTAGTTGACATGTCTAGTCATTTATGTTTCTATTTGTCAAAAATTAAATGGTTGAGTACACCACCTCATAATGATACGTTGGTGTGGAAGATCCACTGAATATTTTCTCGCATAGGGGGGAGTTTCGGTTGATTTTATTGTCTAATTCGTTAGCTAATTAGTGGCTCTAATAATAGGAAAAGTCGTCTTGAATATTGATTGATATCGAAGCTTTGTTTCATCCATTAGAGATATAATCCATAGTGGACGTGGAAAAAATTGGTGATAGAAGTTATATTTGAAAATATAATTTTATTTGATTTTGATTATTTATAGAGGTTGTTTTATAACAACCTAATAAATTTTATTTTTTAAGAAATATTTAAAATAAAGTTATTGGAATATTCACAAGAAAAGAAAATTGAGAAGTCTGCATTATGCATAAAGATATAGATTTCCATTGAAGCTTAAAATTATTTATAAACATAAATTAATATTTTTGATAAAATAAAATATCTTTAGCCTTTTTTTTGGCCGTTAATATTTATTTTTCACAAATACAGAAATACATAATGCTCTCGTATAATGACGACGGCGAAATTGGCAGCGGATGTATTCAATTTAATTCATTAACATCTGATGTTAACTTAATTGCCATCTCGTTAAGTCTAGTCAACTTAGCATTTTAATTATAAAAAGATGACGGCAATTGAGCATCAGTATTATGTATGCAAATTTGTTAAAATAAATCTTCATATCACAAAAAAAAATCCCAAATTATAACTGCTTATAATTAATTTAGAAATCAATTCAAATAAAGTACTGTTCAGTTCTCTGCCTTCTATGCGATATTTTTTTATTCATCAAAAATTCAAATTTATCAGCTATCACTATTTTTACGCAAATTGTTAAGTTTATACTCCTTTCATCCCATAGAAAATAAGCCATTTAGAGTTAGATAAAAATTTTAACATAGAAAATAAGCCATTTAGAGTTAGATAAAAATTTTAATATCATAATTAGTAAAATAAATGAGAAAATATAGTTGAAATTGTATAGTGCATGGTGGAATCCATAAATAATAGCGTAAAATATAATAGAAAAAGGTTGCCATAAAATGAAGTACTCCCCCCGTCTCCCAAATTTTGTTACAGTTTGACTGAGCACATGTTTTAAGAAATGTAATGAAAAGTGGGTTGAAAAGTTAGTAGGGTGTGAGTCCTACTTTTAAAGTAAGAGCATCCTCAATGCATGCGGATGTCCCATAGCCTTCCCGACGGACTTCCCAAAAACACCCCCTGCCATGTCATCAAGGACATCCCATAGCCTTCCCCGCACTGCCACGTCATAAGGACATCTCATAGCCTTCCCTGCACAATGGCGGACATCCCATAGCCTTCCCGCACGGACTTCCCGCAATAAAAAAAAATTCACAAATTCACCAAATTAAAATTTTCACAGAATCAAAATAAACAATGTACGGAATTAAAATTTCGTAATGCATACGGAATCAAACAAAGTGCAAATTAATTTCATTAGATTAAAAAAAAACGACAAAAAAAAGAACTACATCACTTAACACGCCCGAACATATCAACGACCACCCCGACGCAACCATAGCTCTTCAATTATATCGTTCTGGAGTCGAATATGGGCTTGTCGTTGGCGCATGTCGGCAAACGCACGGACCCGATCGAGCCCTTCCTGGGTACCCCCATACGTGCACTGGAGGTGGCCACACCGTGGCTTGGACCGGCACCATCATCATCGGCCCACTCAGTCAGTGCTGGACCATCATCTTCGACAATCATGTTGTGCATGATAATACACGCGTACATGACATCAGCGATGGTCTCCATATCCCACAACCATGATGGACCCCTCAATATCGCCCATCGACTCTGGAGCACACCAAATGCCCGCTCCACATCCTTGCGCGCTGCTTCCTGACGACCCGCAAAGTATTTCTTCTTATCTTCTGTTGCGCATCTGATCGTCTTCACGAAGACGGGCCACATAGGATAGATCTCATCCGCCAAATAGTAGCCCATGTTGTGCTAGTTGCCGTTGGCGACGAAACTGACAGCCGGACCAACACCAAGTTCTTGGTCGTTGAAAAGGGGAGACGACTGTAGGACGTTGATGTCGTTGTTCGAACCGGCTACTCCAAAATATGCATGTCAAATCCACAGCCGGTAGTCAGCTACCGCCTCAAGGACTATCGTGGGATGTTTGCTCTTGAAACCGGTTGTGAACAACCCTTTCCAGGCGGAGGGACAGTTCTTCCATTCCCAATGCATACAGTCTATGCTGCCCAACATTCCCGGAAACCCGTGCTGGCTCCCGTGCATAGCCATCAGATCCTGGCAGTTTTGGGGGGTAGGCTTCCGAAGATAGGTATCCCCGAATATCTCCCTAATGCCTTGACAAAAAAACTCCATACATTCGCGGGCATTCGTCTCGCCGATGTGGAGGTACTCGTCGAACATGTCGGTCGTACCTCCGTAAGCCAGCTGCCTGATCGCTGCAGTGCACTTCTGAATGGCGTGGCCCGGTCTACCATCCGCATCCTCTCTCATCCTGAAATATAAGTGTCGACGCTCTAAAGCACCAACGATACAAAGAAACAGTTCACGACGCATACTGAAACGTCGGCGGAATAAGTTGTCTCCAAACCGCGGCTGTGGAGCAAAGTAGTCCGCGTACAACCGATGGTGTGCTGCGATGTGGTCACGAGGTATATAAATGCGACGATGGATGGGTCGAGGTACCGCCGGCTGATGCTGCTGCTGCATGGCCACTTGTAATGCACGATTTATCTCCCTAGACGCACGCAGCTCATCCCAAACAATCTGGCGCCAATCGCTAGCACCGCTACCACCCGCACCACTACCACTACCACTTGCCATTATATTAAATAATAAAAGAAATGTAGAGAGAGAAAAACTTATTAACACAAGTGGTGCGAGTGAAATGAAGTTCAACGAGTCGTATATATAGATTTTGAAAAAAAAAAATAGAACTATCGGACGTCCGTCCGCATGCCACAGCGGCGGACGTCCCGCCGGCGTTGCGACGGATGTCGCGAGATACCCGCGGAACTCCCGTGTCTGCACGGGACATCCGTCCGCCCCTCTTCCTCGCGCAATGGCAGACGTCGGGGACGCGATCCGACGCCCGACGGAAATCCGGCGTTGATGATGCTCTAATGATTTTATAATAAAATGTGAGTGAGAAAAAGTTAGTGGAATGTGAGGTCTACTAACTAAAATGATAAAAAGCGAAATGTGACAAATTTTGTGGAATGGACAAAAATGAAAAAATGTGACAAAATTTCAGACTAGGAGTATAGGAGTAGTACTTGTATGCAATAGTCAGCGACTAATAAGGTCAGATATATACTGCGTGATAAATAATGCAGTAATTCATTTCGAATTTGGAATTACTAAGTATTGTAAATTTATGAGGATGACGATAAACGTGATATCAACATCCGAGCAAATTGAAGAATTCAAATTCCATGAGTATTGATGATAATTAAATATAGGGATGGAGATGCAGATCTAGTGTAGTTATATAGGCAAAGCCTAACAAATTTCTTTAGTCAACGGTTGCTCTTTTAGAAATTATATATACCGCCATTTCCTCTCATTATTCTTCATCTTCACCAAAAACAAATTACTCCACACACATTGAGATCCTTTAGTTCAATGGCAGTCAAGGTCTACATAGTGTATGTATCTCTCTCTTCATTGCAGAATCCTCTGTTTCTTAACCTTTGTCTGATCTTTGATGCACACTTCTCAATTGAAAACATGCTACTTTTATCCAAATATGGTGATTCTTTATGTTATGCATTATAAGTCATGGATCAGATGTGTTTTCACATACATTGTAAAATCAAAATTTGAAATCTTTCTCAAGATCTTTAATTCCCATATTCAATAATTCAAGTTGTAGCATTTCCTATATATTGCTTGAACATTTTCTGATTCTCCGATGTGGGATGGTTTGAACCCCGACAGTTACTACTCCACGTACGGGCATGTCGAGAGACTCGCGGAAGAGATCAAGAAAGGAGCAGAATCAGTGGAAGGAGTAGAGGCCAAATTGTGGCAGGTTTGGCATAAAAAATTTCACAATCAAATGACTTCTTCATTCATTACTTAACTTGAATGTTGTGTGATTGAAACAAGGTTGAAGAAACTCTTTCTTCTGAGATTCTTGCAAAGATGGGCGCCCCACCAAAGAGTGATGTCCCAGTGATCACCCCTGACCACCTTCCCGAAGCCGATGGCCTCATTTTTGGCTTCCCAACTCGATTCGGAATGATGGCTGCCCAATTCAAGGCCTTCTTCGATGCAACGGGAGGCTTGTGGGGGACTCAGGCGCTGGCCGGGAAGCCTGCAGGGATCTTTTACAGCACGGGAAGCCAAGGAAGCGGACAAGAAACCACAGCGTATGCGATAAATCAAGGCAACCTAATCCAATCAATCCCTCTTCACTTGTACTAACAATTTTGTTATGCAGTTTGACAGCTATTACTCAGCTGACTCATCATGGTATGATTTTTGTCCCCATTGGCTACACATTTGGAGCTGGCATGTTTGAGATGGGGCAGGTCAAGGGCGGTAGCCCCTATGGCGCGGGGACCTTTGCTGGAGACGGCTCCAGACAGCCATCCGAGATTGAGAAGGCCCAAGCCTTCCACCAAGGGAAGATCGTTGCCACTGTCGCGAAGAAGCTTAAACAATCTGCTTGATCTCCTCATCTCATCAACACTTGTTGTTCTACATTATGTTGCTGTTTTGTCACACTATACTTCATTTGTTGTTACATTATTACTCTTATGTTTGAAATCATCATCATAGATTAATAAAGTTTGTTTTTTTAAGTAACATTATCACTAAACATCAACTGATAACAGAATTTACAGATCATGTTTCAAACTTGACAAAGAAGTCAAATAATATAATGAGGAATGATTACCTAAAACAGACGAAGCAAACTGTGGCATGAAGCTTGTCTTCTTTAATCTCTGCTTCACAATGAAGCCACAATGCTTTTACTTTATATTATGCTTTTTAATTTCCTTTTCCTCTCTCATGATTTTAAAGTAAAACATGCTCTTATTCTAGATAAAAATCAATTCTTTTCAGCAGTAAACGTAAGCTTATCTTTGATGCTTCTTTGTATGGTATAATTCCAATCAATCCATCATATTTAAGTCCCTAACAAAAGAGATTAGCTAGAAAGCACATGCCACAGACACCATCAACAAAAATTTGGTACCATCTCAAAGTTTTTACACCTTTTCAATGCATAAATTCAAAGCAAAGTCTCATTCACACACATCAAAGATCTGATCTTTTTCTTCTTCTAATTACATGATGTATAAAATGCTGTGCAACAAACATCAGTACTAACTTTGTACTTGTGAATGAACATCAATTCCTCCACTAGAATGGAATCAGCATATGATTAGTTTACTATCTAATTTCAACTATCAAGAAAATTAAGCATAATTAAGTGTACTTTTTTATTGAGAGAGAGAGCTAGATACCATGAGAACATTTGATGAATAAACAACAAATATAGAATGAAACAGATGGCGTAATGTTCTATTCGGATAAAAAGAAATCAAAGGCGGATAATTTGACCTTGACATTTTTCATATATTCTTATTTTCATCTATCATACATCATTTCTTCTTCTTATTCTTCTTCTTTTTTTGGTCAGTGAAGCTTCTTTTGTCTCAATGACTCAAATTGTTACATGACCCCTCACCACTGATCTGAAATCTCAAAATATTTTATGCTAAATAATTCTAAATATTAAAATATGAAACTAAAATTAGTATAATGGGATTGTAGGTGTAATCAGAGGCTGCCCCATCATCTCAATGGGTGTATGTTGGGATGCTATCTAACTCCCTTTACATGTACATCCTCCACTAACAAATAATAATGTAAACTCTCCACAAATAAAACAAAGAAGCAAGAACTGAAATTCTTAATGCACATTACTTATCTCCTTAAAAACTACTAATAAACTAGAAGCTTAGCATATGTTCCTAAACCTCCTCTTGATCAATTTTACTTTATTACAATTATATGAAATGCTACATTGATTAGTTCTACATTCTTTCAAAGATGTGGCCCAGCATTGTCCCTTTTCCCTCTTTACCTTTTCCTTGCTTTTCATGAAAACATGTATAACAACAATGGAGAGCGGCCTTCATTCTTGCCACTTCCAAATCTTACATTATTGTCTCTTTTTTGGTGTGTAAATAGTCATGATATCTATCTGAAGCTTGGTGTCCAGAAATCTGAGCTAGTCTCGGCTGCAACGGGGAAGGTGCTCGATATAGGGACGAGGCACAGCCCTCGAGTTTTGAGGTCCTTCGTCACCCCTTCTTCATCCCTATTCCTCTTTTGGCACGGGACTGTTGTAGCTCCATATTTCAAGTATGGTGTGCTTAAGCCCTGAAATTGAATTATAGAAACATAATCAATCATCCATATTTTTTTATGAACTAAATGAATTGAAAGTGAAACTGAAACATACATGGACTTGATCATGGAGATACTTGATGTACTCGATTGCTTCGTGGAGAACGGATGCAGTGTCAGTCTGAAAGTTCAATTTCACAATATTAACATTCTTGAAAATATTTGTATAACTTTTTATTATAATGATGAATTCCAAAGTTACCTTTCCGAAAGGCGAAACCAACTGCTGGAGCGCGGTGATTCTGTCCCCGAGTTTCTCTTTTCGAACCTGTTGAAGAGAGAAAGCTAAAAGTTACCTTCTGTTTTTCAAGTCCAATTTTTTTTTTTTCACAAAGCTGTACATACCTTGAAGGTTGGCAGTGGCGATGGAGTTTCTATTCGCGGCCGTTTATATGCAGGTTGGTTGCTTGCTTTCTTCACTGCTGCGGCTTGTTCATGCTGCTGCTGATTGCTGAGAGATGATTGGAAGAAATGAGTCGTCGGTTGCAGCAGCGGACGAACATTAGGTTTACCCAAAAATCCATTTGAATTCATCTGATCATAAACAGTTTGATGATCATATGAAGATGGAAGGGGTTGAGAATCAGTGTCGAAGAGTGTCTGCAACAAGGTTGCATATGATTCACCAAAACTTGAATCTTCTTTGCTGGAAGGCCGATAATTCATGCTTGAATCGAGTAGAAGATTGGAATAATTTTCTTCTGATTTTCCGCTGCAAAGCGACAAGTGGGAAAAACATAGATATATAAGTGTCTGCTTACATAATTCCACCTTTTTTTTGCAGGTAAGTCCAAAAACACTGAATTTTCTATTAGGGTTAGTTGTGAATTTCTTCATCAATAATGTTGCATAAATCTTTTAACTCTTTTTTAGAGAAAAAACATAAAATATTACTCACAGCATATCTTGATGGTTCCAGCTATCCGGAGGCGAAAGGCCGACTCCCGTGCTGTGGTGGTGAAGATCGGGGGTGGGCCAAACGAAGCTCCCTAGCGAACATGGCGATGAATTGAAGAGATTTTGGGGGGAATTCCACCAGCTTAATCCGACCTCTTCTGCCATGGATGCAGCTGATATGATCAACTTTTTTGGTTTTTGGTTTTGGATTTTGGGTTTGTACTACACTTGAAATCTTGTTAAGCTTGAGGTGGGAAGTGAATTGTATGGCTTGTGGGGTGTGGCTCTAGCTATATATATACATTCATGTATGTGTTTGTAGATGAGAAAATGGTGTAGGTAAGGATTGGAATCTGGTCCCGACACTTTAATTTGGAGTACATGTTTTCATTATTAGACAATGCATACTAATATGCGGAAATACATTCTTACTATAAACAATTAATAATACTTCATTAGAATAGTCTTAATAGTGGAAATATAAAATTGATAGAATATCAATGAAAAAAATGAAATATTATTAATTTGAAGTTCATAACTTGAGAAAGAGAAAAAAAATTAAAAATTGTAGGATATATAATCGAAAATAAAAAGGACATTATTTTTTGTGGAAGTATATACTTGTACTACTACTACTTATTAATTAGATAGAGATTCGGGTAGAATTCTTTGTGTATTTGGTATATTTAGGAGTGCGTGTATTATTCATTATTATAATTAGGTGTTGATTGTAGCATTAAAAATTCCTAAGTTGCTATAAACTATAAAGAAAGGGATTTGGTTTGTGGGCAAATTTAATTTGATCTGACTTGCCACGTCGATGTTAGGTCGAATATATATAAGATACCTTTATTATGGTAAAACTATAATTTAAAAAAAATATATTAAAAATATTTTTTAATACAATTAAGAAGGTTATTTTTTATTTTAAAATATAATGACGCTTTAAAAAATATTTTTATTATTAGTGATTCAACCAAAATTAGAGGACATTTCTATTTGCACCCTAAAAAACAAAAGATTAAATTAAGATGTTCTTAATTTAAGAATCCTTTTTTTCGTTCTAATTTTTTTTTCTCGACTTTATGCCCTTAAAAATTGTATTAAGTTTTTTGTATCTATATATTTTTAAAATATTTGTAGGGTGTCATAATGTGGCTGGAAAAAAATGATACTCCCCTCGTCCCATAAAAATAAGGACATTTTTCATTTTCGGATGTTCCATAAAAATACCTCCTATTTTTGGTAACTTCTTTCTCTTTAGTAAAGTGTGCTTCATTCTCCACTAATAATACTATAATTACTTTTCTTTCTATCTGTATCTCTATCTCTCTTATTTTACTAATTGTGTATTAATTTCTGTGTCATTTCAAATGTCCATCTTTTTGTGGGATTGAGGAAGTAATAAAATTATTGTAGCCCAAAATTTTCAAATAATAAATAAAAGACGTGATTGACTTTTTCTTTTTACTAATAGACTTGTTAAATCAATGACTTCGTTGTGTCGAGTCAACAAGCGTATTTTTTGTTCGTAATATATATGTGAGGAAATTGACTTTTCTCCTAAGATACACTCAATTTGACCTAAAGTAACATAATATTGCCTAATTGATAGATTAAATAATTGACTATATAATCTCCTAATTGATACGATAGTTATACGTACATGTGCATGCATGTGTGTATATATATACGTATGTTTATATGTAGTGGTGGTCTGAAAAGTGTCGCTCTATTGCATAAAAATAAAACACCCCCCCATAAAAATTCTAGGATCATGGGTCATACTTAATTGTTAATCCCATCAATTTAAACAATTTATATTTATAAAATTAGCATTTGGTCCCACGAGGTAAAAGGTCAACTATTCTGTCCTCTAACAAACTAATCTTCTAATGTCAAGCAACACAGTGTCGTGTAGTAATTCTTTTGAAAACCGTATGTACTTCAAGCAATGAACAAGATAGAATTGGCTGAGACAACAAATCGTGTTGTCTTGTCCATACATGTAAATTATTTCAAAGGTATGTTAGGTCAATTCCATAAATGGGAAATGATTTTCGTAGAGAATTTCTACATACGTAATGCCCTTAACTTTTTAATCAAACCAAACCGGTTTTATATTAACCGATTGTATTATAAATTATATTATTTACTTACTAAATCACCCTTATTATATTTTAAATCCTAAAAAGAAACATTAATCTTGATATAAATCTCCAAATTAAGATTTTCATATCTATATACTCCTACTCCATCGTTAATCATTTTAAAGTTCCACCTTTTTTGCTCCTTCAAATATTTATCCATCCATTAATTAGTCTTGTAAGGTCCCACCTTTTATCTCCTTCAAATATTTATTAGTATCGGCAAAACAATTACTACTATAAACATGATCACTTTTAGTTGTTTGTTTATTCATTATTCTATCTTGATATTTCGTAGGTGAATTATTCATTATATTTCTAACTAAATCTCCTATTTCTACTCCTATTCATAGTTCATCATTTAAATAATAAATATCCATATCTAGTACTAAAAGAAACATTAATTTGTATATTATATTTTATTTTTGATTAAATTTATATTTTGTGTACATACTTTATATCATTAAATTAATTTGTTTATTAAATACACGTATTGAGGATATAGAGGTAGATTATGCATACATTGTTCATGTATTTTTTTTTTTGGTGAATATATTGTTCGTGTATTTAATGACCTGTGTGTGGGATACAACTTTTAAAATGATTGGATGATATTATTTTTAAATTTCTTCCTCTTTTGTTGCCTTTATTTAAAAATATATCTTCAAAATTTAAAATATTAAATAAAGATGTATTATTAGTTAATAAATAATATGGATCTCTTATCAAATCAGTCTTTATAAATTTTAATTCAAATAATTTAATAACAAATAATTAGCACTATGAAATATTAAAAACTTGTTAACTACTAATAACTATTGGACTGTAAATAATCATATCTATAACATATGATAAAAAATAATTACTTTTAATTAAATTGTAGTTTTGAATATTAATAAATTTATTCTTTTAGTAACTTTTTAGTTACAAGAATGTTTATAAAAGAATAGAGTGTTTAGCTCAATTAACTATAACATCTATCAAATTAAAATTTGATACTACATTAAATACTCCTAGTAACTAATTAAGTACTACTGATTTTCATAATTTTAGAATTTTTATTTTTTATTTTCTAAAATTTTGATTTCTTTAATCGAACCTCGATAAAAAAAAATCACATATTATTATCTTATTTATTTCATATTTCTAATATTTTCAAATAATGATTTCTCTTTTTACTTCATAGTACAAGACTCCCTTTGTCATATAGAAATAGACCGAATTTGATAAATTAAAATTTGATATATGGTGTAATAATACTAATTGAGTTTAGTATTTACAGTTTTAATTTTAATTATTTTATAATTTTAACTCTTTAATTTTTAAAATTATAATTTCTGTAATTTATAATTTTAGGAAGATTATGTTGAACCCTGAAAAAAAAAATCCCATATTTATAACTTATCTATTTAATATTTTAATAATATGTGACTAATATTTTCAATTTTTTTGTTATAGAATATTAGAGTTCTTAGCTTAAACAATTGTAACATGCAACAATTAAATTTGAATATATGATATATGAAATAGTACTCATTAAGTTTACGGTATTGATTTTAATAATTTCATAATTTCAATTTTAATTATTTACTTTCTAAAATTTTACTTTATTTTAATTCTTAATTTTTGGAACATTACATTGAACCTCGATAAAATAATCACATGTTCTTAATTTATATTAATATTCTTAAAATATATAGTTAATATTTTCATTTTCTTTAATATATAATTTTTGGAAGATTATGTTGAACCCCGAAAAAATAATTAATCGCGTGTTCATAACTTATCTATTTAATATTTTAAAGATATGTATAGAATATTAGAGTTCTTAGCTCAAATAATTATAACATGTAACAATTAAAATTGAATATATGATATACTCCTATGAAATAGTACTCATTAAGTTTACGGTTTTAATTGTAAGAATTTCACAATTTCAATTTTATTCTTTACTTTCTAAAATTTTAGTTTATTTTAATTCTTAATTTTTGGAACATTACATTGAACCTCGATAAAATAATCACATTTTCTTAATTCATATATTTATTATTCTAAAAATATCTAGTTAATATTTTTTTCTCTTTAAAAGTACTCCATTACAGTTCTTGGTTCATTCACTATACCATCAACAAATTAAAATATTATCATACTTATACTTCGTATGATATATAAATACTGATTGAGTTGCGTTCTTAATTCATGTATTTACTAGTTTTAAATGAAATGTGAGTAGATTGAGTTAGTGGAATATGAGGCCTTTACCATTTATGCACAAATTAACCGGGACTTCTATTCATTGATGGACTAAAGCGAAAAAACGGGACTCATATTCGCGAACGGAGGGAGTAATTAATAAAATAAGCATTTCAAAAAAGAAAGAGTATATTTTTAAAATTAAATTTACTTATATGTTATTACTTTTTTTTAACACATTTAACTGTATTAAAATCCACAAATATTTATTCAATAAATTATGCATATATTCATTATCAGATAATAAAATGTTTCAAAATAAACTATATTAAAATTAGTATCCACTAAAGCACGAATTTAATCAGAACTTTTATTTTGTACTGCATTTATAACAGTTAATGAAACATAAAATTGGATGCAATTATTTTATATATTTTTTATTATTATATTACTATAACATTATAAAATTTAATTAATATAAAAAAATGAATATCACAATTAAACTTTATAAGTTAAGAAAATATACAAACAATATGTATAATAAGAATTTAAAATTTGTTAATATTTTTAATTTATAAGTTAAATTAAATTAAATTTATAAACTGTAAATTTCTTATATCTCAATTTATAAATTTAATTTAATTTCTATAGTGCATGTCAAAGAACAAAACATACGAACAATATACAATATCACAATTATTATTTATAAGTATTTGAAACTAAAATTTACATATATTTAATAATTTTATTAATAACATAAAATTGCACATATGGAAGATAGTGGGGGATGAGAATGCTAACTCTAAAAATGTGGTAGAGAGAGAGAGGAGAGA
>NC_062965.1:15837886-16006648 GCF_023119035.1 Salvia hispanica | reverse complement strand
TTTATCACTGCTCAATTTGTAATTCTCAATCCTCTGACTTTTTCTTTTATTATTATTACGGTTGGATGAATAAGTACATTCTTTTTATTACGTTTTTTTTTTATTACTGTGACATGAATAAGTACCACTCAATCCCATCTCTTATATTATACTACGGAATAGTAGTAAATTATACTACTACGATAAAAAAACAAAATCATTAAAAATATTTTTGATTCAATTAAGAATGCTAATTTATGTTTCTAAATATACCACAATGCTTCAAAAAACATCTTTATTATTAGTGTCTGAACTAATATTAGAGGACACAAATGGAATTGTCCTAAAAAAGTAAAAGATTAAGTTAATTTGTCCTTCATCTAGGAACGATTACTTTTGCGTCTTAAGTTGTTGTTAATTTTTAAAAAAATTTACCGCAATTAATTGCATCTCAATTTTTGTGTCCTTAAAAACTAAGAGGGTGTTCGGTTTACAAGATTACATCCGAGATTAAATTTGTAGTGTGTTTGGAAATCTTAGAAACTCAAAAATAAACAAAATAAATTACATAAATTATAAAAAGGCGACATAATAATAAGATGGCGATTTCACCCGTTAAGTAATATATTGGATGTTTGGAATCCATGTACACCATGGCAAAGACGGTGTGTTTGGCTCATCAGCCCATTTCGCATGCACCGTGCGAATTTCGTTTTATTTCGATACAACTGACGTTTACATTAACTAACGGAACTACATACGTGGATTATATAAGATAATTATTTTAAGAAAGAAAGAGAATACAAATTGTTACACGTTTCCAATATTGCACCAGAATTATTATTTTTATTTGCTATTGCAACTAGCAAAAGCAAGGTTAATTAAATAAAAATATAGGATCCGCGGCTAAAAGAGGCGAGGCGGCTGCAAGCGTACTGTACGAGTGGGGTGGTGGGCCGGGTCCCGCACGGGGCACGCGCATCATTAGTCACACATTATCGGGCCCGGGTCAAAACATGACACTGACTATATTGATTATTATATACTTAAATTATTACTGTATAAATTTGTAAGAAATCATCTTATCATATCAAAAATTTGTAAAATAGTAGTAGTAGTGTTTATTTTAAATTCTGTTTGCATTCAATACTGTATATATAATCTCCTCAGATGTCGGATGAGCATGTACAACATTCTGACAGTAATTAGTTCTATTTAAATTTATGGTTTATAATTTCAACAATTACACCAAGTTTGACTAATCTAGTTTAGATATTAGCATACCAAAATTAATTTGGATACTTCATTAGAATTAACTGCAGAAAAATTCTCGATTAGCTACCAATTCAGGAGAGTTAGTTACAAACCAAACTTGAAAAGCTATAAATTAGAGGATGTATAACTAATAAAAATTAGTAAAGGTCGATGAAAATATAGAGTAACATACTGAATAAAATTATAGACTTACATAATGCTTAAGGAAGAAAGTATAGAGACCATTTTGAAAAAATTTGTATGATACTTATAAAATTATAGAGCACCCTTCCAGAAGCGGTTAATTTATAAATATAAGTATATTAAAATTTTAATTTGTAGGAGTATTTATTTTGTGTTTTGTATGTTACAAAAGTCTATTGCCATTCACTCATCTGGATCATCTGTTTGTCTTATTGCAAAGTAGGAATTTCAATATACAAGATTGTGAATTGACAAGTTCACCCTTATGCTCATGTCATTGCTTATGACTTTTCCTACTACCAAGTGTTGTTGAAGAATGTTTTAATAATGACATTTGGAACACAAATTTATTTAATGTAGCTCTAGCTCTTCTTCTTAGAAATTCAAGATTTAACCACTCGTCAACTCACCCACAACTTCCATAATTACTATCATTAGAAACCCACCACATTTTATATTATGATAGTGTTACATTTCATACACGTTTTGTTAATTATGACGTATTAATTATTCTAATAAAATTTAAGAGACATTCAAATCCTGTTATATTTGGATTATGAGAGGCATGGGCCATTAATCTAGTACTCCCCCCGTCTCATATTATTTGCACTTTCCATTTTAAGCCATAAATTTTAGATTAATTTTTTATTATAATTAAATTAGAATTTTAAGTGTAATGAGACGTTACTTAATAAATGAACTCTTAACTTAATCTAATATATTAATTAAATACATTAGTTTTAATTTAAACTATAAATAGAGCCGAAACGGAATAGTGCAAATAACATGGGACGGCACGACGTAGGAATAAAGAATGAAAATTTTTCTATTAAGAACTATCAATAATTTTTAGGTTCCATAAATAGTAAAACAATGAATAAAATAAAATATGAGTCTATTAATTAATAACGCAAATTGACATCATAGTGAGGTGTAGAAATTGACAAGTGAAGGCTTAAGGGGTACACGTGTCATTGTTGTGGGAAATGCGATGCACTAGTCAACCAATATTCCACTACTCGAATAATTTGTCATTTTGAGGAATTATTATCTAATTATATTCAAATGAAAACATTAGGATATCCCCACAATTATCTATTATTGGGAATTTTGGCCGGGAATAATACTGTATGTGTTTGGCTTACTTTGATGTGTGGTTATCTCAACGGCTCAACCCCTAACTACGTCTTATTCAATTACATCAGCAATTTAGCTCACAAAGACAATTAAATCTTTTAATCACTGCACACACAAGCTAATAATATGTACTAATTCCGTTATTAATGCGAATTGAGTAATTGGATTATGTTGAGTATCTTAACATGTTAATTTGTCGACAACAAAATTTAAAAATAAGTAGCACATTTTCTTTGTACATAATTTTTCATTAATTATATATTATTATAATCTGTAGTAAATTGAATATGATGCACATTCGCTTAACTTGAAAACAAACTCAATCATAAAAAAATTAAAGTTCTCAATCTAATTAAACTTTGTTACTCGAGATGCCACCCAAATATATATCAAAATCTAATCAATTAGGATAATTTTGTTTTATAAAAATAGCAAGAAATTAACTTGTGTTTATAGATAAGGACAGGACACTTCTTGTCTTTTAATGAGTGTGATTAGGGATAATTTTTTTACATTATCTGCTTAATACAAAAATTAATCACACTTATCCATACCCCAACCGTCCTATCCTGGCTACTAACCTCCCAAATGGGCAACTTTTGACTTTAATCTTCTGGAAAGTCAATATAATTATATATTAATACTTTTATTTTTAAATGTAAACATTTTTAATTTCTACTTCAACGCGTTTTTGAAGACAGAAGGAAAGAATTACTTTAGTATTTTGTCAAAACAAGTCACACACATAATGAAAATGAAAGATTTTCTACTACCAAATTACGCATTGTCATATCGATCTTACATTGACTTTGAGGAGTTGAAATTCCGTAAACAAAGTCTTGCTCCTAGTTATTTATAATAGGACTTGCTTATTTTTCATACACTATTGTTAATTATTGGCTTTGGAATGTACATTGATTGATTGATTACAAATTAATGTACTGTGAAAATTCACATATACACTGCTTTTTGGGCTCCACAGATATAACCAATAGTCTTATTTTTCTATTTCAATTTGCTTACAAAAATTAATCTCTTTTCATGGTTGATAAGTTTTCATATATGTAATGAAATGAGTCACCTTTTCTAAACCATTTTCTCTCTCTTTTTTCTTTTTTATACTAATTTTATATTAAAATTCGTATTGTTCATTATAAGACTATGAATATATCAGAAATAGTATTAGTTGTATTGAAAAGCGCTGGTTTTTATTACTACTATTTTCTTTGATTTTATCACCTAATTAAATTGATACATCGTCCATAATATTCATTCTGCAACCATCGATCCAATTACACCAGATTTTTCTCCTTTTTGTAAATTTATATGATTAGAAATCACTCAACTTAACTAAATTGATACAATAAATAAGTATATAATCGTGTTAATAATAACGAAGTTACAAGGGTTAAAGACTTAAAGCAGTAGAGTTGGCAAGTCTTGAGGAAAATGACGTCACTTATGTTATGATTATTTTAGTGGGGAACTGTTAAATTGGCGTTTGATGGGTATAAATAATTCATTTTGGAATAATGTGACAAAAGACTTTGGTACTTAAAAAATGAGCTGATACAAAGGATTCTATTACAGCTCGTAAGTGGGTATTCTTCTACTTTCTATTTCAATATCATTGCTCGTGGAAATAAAGCCTCATTATTTATTAAAATTATACGTGGCATATACAAATTTATATAGAGTTAGAGATAAAAAATTTACATTATTTATTAAAGTGAAAAATATACTATTCTGTATACAGATGAAACCACTATACGATATGCAGAAATAAATATCGCATATAGGTGGACTTAACCCTGACCTTTGGTTAAGCGTCATTGACACTTATTTATTTATTTCAATTTAATTGTTTTCTAAAATTTCTTATGGAAAGTAGGAGTATGAATGAATAAATACCAGAATAAAAATATTTAGCCCCCACTTTTTGTGGGCGCTCTCCGTTCCGACATTTATTTGACTTTCCTTTAATTTTTATATCGGAAAGTGACTGCCCAACAACCGACTACAAGCATTGTGATCACATAAATATTAATTTTTTTTAATTTTGAAGTATTTGGTAAAAATTGACTTTAAAAGATTGAGAGTCTACACAATTTTGTCTTTAGTTTAGGGCGGTGAAAGAATGTTTTTATTACTGAGTTTTCATTTCAATATCTTTGTGTAAGTATGAAGTTATAACTTATAAATTGATAAAAGAGTGTATAAGAAAAATGATTTGATGGTTCTTTTTTCATAGGGACATTCTACCATGTTATACATTCACTTTTTCGATGTAAAACGCAACTCTCTATTTCAATATGGGACTTTCTAAATAGCCATTGATATTAATTCCATATTTTAATGTTCTGCCCTATGTCGAAATTAGATTTATAGTGGTTAGAACTTGGAAGAAGATGTAAACTTCAAAAAATACTCCATATTATTTCAGGTTAACTCGACCCAAGTGAGTTGATTTGATTTACATCCCTAACCACATATATTATTATTAGATATAATTAATACGGGTAATGATAAAATACAAACTTATATATAGTACAAATTTAAAACTCCTCAACACAACTTCAACACTATTTCAATACAATGTCAACACAGTATAAAATTTCAAAATTTTAATGTCAACACAGTATCAACACAGCATCAATCATTGACTACCTTTGAAATTCTGTTGACATTTTCCTATTGATGCTTTTTTGTGATCTGTTGACATTTTTTCAATGGTCCAGATCATAGTTTTGAGTTTGTACAATATTTAGAGTTTTCAATGTGATCTGTTGATCACATCCTCCAATGGCGCCCTTCCCGTCGGACGTCGGGGAGGCTTCCGGGAAGGGCGCCCGGGAAGGGCGCCATTAAGGCGTGAAGGGACTGACGCGGACGTCCCGTGAGGATACGGGAGGGGCGCGGTCGTCGGCGGAAGGGCGTGCGGACGTCCGCCATTGTGGCGACTCGCGGACGTTCGGCGCGGACTTCCCAATTTTTTTTTATTTTTTTTAACTCTATATATATGGCTCATTGCAAACTCTATATATACGGCTCGTTGCAAACTCTATGTATACGATTTTTTAAAAAACTCTAACGCATGTATTATCGTCGGAAATTAAGACATAAAACAAAAATAAAGATATAAAATGTACTTATTTTAGTTTAAATATGTATGCTTTTTTTAAAAAAAAATAAAATCGTTGCATTTTTTCCGTCCGTATTCGTGTCAAAATTTTAATTTTGTAACGTAAATAGTATATTTGTGAAATTGTAAAATTTTTTTTATTGCGGGAAGGGCGATTGAAAGTCTGGATTGTGCAGTGGGAAGTCCTTATGACGTAGTAGAAGGGTGGGAAGTCTTTATGATGTGGCAGAAGATGTTTTTGGGAAGGGCGACGGGAAGTCCGTAGCACTAGAGATGCTCTAATAATAACATTCTGTGAACAATAGATTGGCCCACACTTGAATAATCTGACAATCCAAGCGAGTTGACTTGATTAACACCCCTAGCATATATTAGATATAAAAAATAATAGGACCAGTAACATTTTGTGATTATCCAACAGGGTTGCTGCCAAAAGACTAAATATCAAACTGCCGTTAAGGGAGGTTCAACAGCTCTACTAAAATCTACAACAACGAGAATTAAACTTTTTAAGTGGTTATAAGAATCTCATAAATAATTATTTATGTATAACTATATGCACATGTCACGGTTTACGACCGTGCAAGTGAACTGCAACACTAACCCTATCCATATAGATTTTAACTACTTTAAGTTTCAAGCATATTTTAACGCATTATGTATATAAATATGTAAATTATTATTTTAATGACCAATTTCATTGGAATTTTCACGGTACGAAACAAATGCGAAAAGATACAAAAATGATGATTTAATACCGGACTTTTAAAAGCTATGTGATTAAACAGAAGTAAACAAAAGCCTGTAATTTAAAGGGTTAATCACCTAGTATATAATTATAAAATTTAATCCAATTCTGTTTCATCTCACGCATTTCAAAATTTAAATGACAAATCACGAAATTTTAAAATTATCAATTTTTCTATTTGATCAAATTTCTGTTATTATTTTTAGTTTCTTAAGCTTAAAGTTATATCGTTCAGTCATCTATATCGTCACATTAATATACATTCACGTCATTATTAATTGATAACACTCAAATTTTGCATGTGTGCATCAATTTAGCATCCACTTTGCCTCCAAAAACATTATTTATGAGACAATTGTGTTTTTTTTTAAACTTACTGATTTACCATTCAAGCTTCGAATAATATAAATTTAAATTTGATCAGAAATTGTGATTATATCGACAATTAACTGATTTTAGCTAACCTAATTTAAATGATAATTTCAATCATTAAATTGGTGTTTGTCTGTTTGAAATTGTAAAATATCTGATGGGCCTTGAAGAAAAATTTGATCCAAATCAGAACAAATTGTGAAAAAACAACTTCAATTTCAGGCAGATTTTTAATCTTATCATCTTCTTCATCACTGACCACAATCCCAACAACCAAAAATATGGCAACTTTGAATCTCTCATCCTTCTCCAAAACCCTAAACCCTATTTCCAAAACCCTAACCCCCAAACTTTCACATCCCTCCACACTGTCCGTATCCTTCCTTCCTTGCGCTCGCCCGTACCTAACTAAATCAAGAAGTGCCGCTTTGCCGGCCGTGAGAGCTTTGACCGACGGCGAATACTCCGCCAAAAGGAATAGCGGCGGCGAGGAAAGGGAGACGATATTGCTACCGGGATGTGACTACAATCACTGGCTCATCGTCATGGAATTCCCCAAAGACCCCGCTCCCACCAGGGACCAGATGATTGACACTTACCTCAACACTCTCGCTACAGTTCTCGGCAGGTCTCCTTCAGCAAAATTACGATGTTTTATTTTGAAAAGTTTTGATTTTTTTTTGCCCCAGGATAGTATATGCTTCTGCTAGTTGATAGTGCATTTGAATTGTTGTGAGGTATTTTATAGTATAATTACTTGTATTAGTAACTGGAGTATTGCTTGTAGTTTTGGCTGAAGACTCTGAGGTTATGTTTACTTTGTGTGTGATTACCTTTGATGGATTGATTAATTTTGAGGTTCTTATGGGTGTAGCTTTTATGGAATCCTAAATGTTGGCATTGTTTCGAAAAATAAGAAGGTGGTTGTGTTCTGATGTTATGCCTATTGAAGTTGATGAGTAGGGTTGAGTGATGCATTCGTATATGTATGTTTCATCGATGCCAAACATCTCACGGTTGATCTAAAATTCTGTGTTTCAGTATGGAAGAAGCAAAGAAGAATATGTATGCCTTTAGTACCACAACTTACACTGGTTTTCAGTGCACTGTATCGGAAGAGACATCTGAGAAATTCAAGGGTATGTTAATGTTGCAATATCTTCCTGTTGTCTTCAATCTCCAAAATGCAGTTACTGTTTTCACAGATGTGATTCGGGTCCTAATAAGTTGTTTGTGTGTCTATTTTTCACTCTGTAGGCCTACCTGGTGTTTTGTGGGTCTTGCCTGATTCATATATTGATGTTAAGAACAAGGATTATGGAGGTTGGTTGTTCTTTTAAATTTCTTTAGTGATCTGACATCTAAACAGTACTGTCTGTGTTACATTTGAACATTCTCCTTTGCACGCTTGCTGTTTTGATGGTTGTAGGAGATAAGTACGTAAATGGAGAGATCATTCCCTGCCAGTACCCAACTTATCAACCGAAGCAAGCCAGAAGTTCAAAATATAAGAGCAAAGCTTATGTAAGAAAGAGAGATGGCCCTCCCTCCGAACAAAGAAAACCAAGACAAGAAGCAACACCGGAATCTGCTTCCTAATGAACAATGACGAATATGGTAATTTGGTTGTAACTTTTCCTTTATAATTGATGAGGAAAATATACCGTAAAGATCTTTGCTTCATTAGGTACTCTAAAGTATTCAGTCCTGGTACTGCTAAGTGCTTGGTCTTTCTACCGATCCAATTCTATTCTTGTTTCCTATTGTTCTAGGTTGCAAATTGCTATCCGTGGATGCTGTTCTGTCAAATAATAGCTTGGATTGGAGCATAGTTTTCACAAGATGAGAGCTTTGTTTAAGTTTTTGATCCTTACATTTTGAATCTCAAGCTAGTTATGAGGCTGCTTGTCAGTTTTCAGTATATGTATCCAGCTGTGTTATAGGAGTAACTGTGACCAGTGCTATTTAAGTATGTAGTAGAAAAACTTGTCAGTCAGGTTCTATTATTGAACGTCTCATGTTTATTCGCTAATAGCGCTAGTTATTGTATTCATTTCTGGCTTTGGTTATGCACCAGAAATATACTCAGCTTACAGGTGTACCAATACCTCTAATCCGAGAGGTACTGAGTCTGAGTATATAGTATATGCCATATATCATTGATGCAATTCCTTGCTAGAAGAAATCTCTTCGATCGACAAGCAGCTAAAATTCCACTCCAAGGACTCATGCATGTATAACTCTGCTGAGCTAAACGATCCATGCATCTGCCACTCTAGGGCGAGCAAGTTGCTACAAGTATCCGCAAAAAGCACAAATCTGCAAGCATGGTACATTCTTAGTGATAGTGATCAAGAATTAGCGATAGATGCAGGATGTTTAAGAGTGACGTTTATCCTATGAGTCTGTTGTTATTTCCATGTTTATTAGTATTGTTTTCATACTTATAGTCTCATCTTTTGTAGGGAAGTAGGATTAGAGTCATAACGTAGTAATTCTCCAAAAATACCTCCTTGAGGATTGAACAGAGGTAAAATAGCAGTGTCCGACAAGTGCCGTGAGGTTAGGACTCATTCCTTTCTTGGTTAGGGATTTGTTCCTTTCTTGGTTAGGGATTCGTTCCTTTCATCTATCAGTTTAAGTTTCTAGATTATCATGCTTCTGCGTGAATTTCATTCCGATCAATCTTTTTATTATGCCTATGGTGTGATATGTTTCGTATGCTGATTTTATCGAATGCTTTTGGTGCATCTGCTTTTACTCATATCTCTAAGATAGGTTATCCTTACTAGAATGCTAGGTCTGCGGTTGAAATTAAGAATTTATGGAAAATTAGGCAGGAAGGTGTTGTGTCACTATCATGATGTGTACTATTGTTAGAAGTGGGCACATGCACCCTCCACCGTTTTTGTTTCTTTTCTAACAAAAACAGTCACCTATGGATAAGCATCACTTGGTTTGTATGAAATCTATTATTTCCACCTTGATTTCTCTGAAAACTAGGCGATCAATTTTCCGGCCAAATGGAGTTTTACCGCTACAACGGCGATGATCGCTACTGGAGTGCTCCCCACCATGGTTTCGAACCCGTCTCTCCATACGATCCCGGTGAGTCTTACTCAACCCCGTTTGACTACTCTGTATCTACTTATCCTGATCCGATTAGTTATGCTCCTCCGTCTTACGATTACTACCACTACTCTGTATATCAACCGGAGACGAACTATAGTTGTTACGAACCGCCCCTTCTCTATTCCCAGACCAATTTTACAGTATCACACTCTGATGCGTTGTTCACTATACCCGAATTCGAAGAGTATGACCCCACTCCCTACGGTGGAGGTTATGATCAGGCCATGACATACGGAAAGCCCCTTCCTCCTTCCGATCGCATCTGTTACCCTCGCTCGGTCCCCCAACCCAACGCCCCGGAGAATTTCTCTTTCGATTCAATCCCTTCGCCCTATGGGAAAGACCAAGACGTTACCCCAACTAACCCTAGCAAACCGGCCGATACCAAACCTGAAACAGATAAGATTATCGATGATGACGGGAAGGGTAGTGAGCCAGTCGATGTGATCCCTATTGTTGAGCAAAGTGATGTGATCCCTATTGTTGAGTATCCAAATTATGGTTCTCAAATTCCATATGGGTCTGGATTGGAAGGTGTGGATTTGTGTGAGGGTCTGTTTGGTTACTGGCCGTGCTTAGCTAAGAAGGCGCAGGCCGCGCAGCAGCAGAGGAACTGCTGCCACGTCTGTGATCAAGATAGGCGAATTGAGCCGTGGGAGTCAGCCGCAGATTATCTTTTCGGTAGTCCGGTGCCGTATGGTCACGACAATTATCACCAGTCTCTCTACCAGTATGATCAAATTTCTTGACTTCAGTAATTATTCTTGGTATGATTTTCGTGTTATTTCTTGGCTGCAAAATAAACATGTCTAGTTGGGTTATTGAATTGGGCAATAAACTGTACTATCCACATTGAAGAAGCATTGTGCAAAATGCAAATTGGTGGAAGGCAAAATCATGGCATTTTTTTAATAATTTAATTTTGTTATTCTTGCTTTCTTCTTTGTAAAGGGATGTGTAACCCACCTCTTAACACACTGTAATAATGCAATGGCACACACTTTATTTGCAAAATCCGACAATTTCCTATGCGTTGTGGAATTATGCAACTAGGGCCAATCTCAAGAAATGATGGATTATGTACAATTTTCTTCTAAATAAGTATGCAAAATGAAGGTAAAGTATAAATGAAAAATATTCATGAAATGATGAATAGTGAGGTCAACATGTGAATAGAATACAATGAGTGTTACATGTACGAAAATGTTACTAGGAAAGATAAAAGTCATAAAGTGAAAGCATGGCTATTTTGAAAAATAATTTTGTATCCATTCCGCCTCTTAATCAATGGATTGAAGACTAAAAAGCAAGTAACTATCGGTACTGCAAATTCTTGCAACAGGAATCTTTGGGAAAGGTATATATCCACATAAATTTTTTTAGGATTAATCATGTATGAGCCGACGTTGCTTTTACCAATTTATAATAGTGAAATACTCCAATTTTCAACTAAAACTTACCCAACTCTAATTCTTGGCGGCGCTCTCTGCCATTAGGGTTTGCAATCAATATCAGTTTTCTTGGTGAGGGTATTTTGGTCTTTCACCATTTCTTTTTTCACTTTTTTTTCATTAGTCTCCCCACAGTTGAACTTTATACATAAGTGAGTAGGAATGTGATCAAATGAAAACTCTAAATATTGTACAAACTCAAAACTATGATCTGAGCCATTGAAAAATGTCAACGGATCACAAAAAAGTATCAACAATAAAATATCAACAGAATTTCAACGGTAGTCAATCAATGATGTTGTGTTGATATTGTGTTGATACTGTGTTGACATTAAAATCGTGAACTTTTACACTATGTTGATATTGTGTTGAAACTGTGTTGAAGCTGTATTGAGGAGTTTGGAGTTTGTACAAAATATATAAGTTTGCATTTTATCATTACCCTAAGTGAGTAAACATCACTATGTTTGTGAATTGTGGTTATATATTTCTGTTAACTATGGGTATTTGACTATTTGTCCATGTACAACAAACATATTTTTCTGCCATTTAAAATAAATATTGAAGAGTAGTGATAAATTATATACATGTATATAGATAACTGGATAGTTTTGTCGATTAATAGAATTTATATATTTTAATTGAAAATTGCTATTTAGTTAATTACCCCTCATATAATCAAGGAAGAGATTATATTGATTATTTCACCTCTGTTTTTGGATATTAAATGAGAAAGAAAACAAGCTAACGAAAAACACAAATGGTAAATAACATATAAACAGAAGATGCAGAAAAAGCTTTAATCATTATTTTATTATGTAATTCACATTTCAATAAGGAAAATTTTTAATTAATTTTTGTTTTCATATATTAAGATAAATGATTTTATTATTACTATATTGATGATTTATTTTAAAAATTACAGTTGAGCAAAAAAAAAAAAAAAAAAAGGAAAGAAGCCATGACTGAATAATTCAAAAGAGAAAAGATAAACTAGATATCAAACTAAAGTGACAAAATAAAATTTATTTGAAAAAAAAATATAGTGTAAAATTATTCTATAATTATAGCAATTGAATCATATAGTACGTACGTTAATTAATATTACCATAATTAATTTATAATCTAAATTAATAATTTCTTCCTAAATGATAGTGTTAAAAATATCCAAAATAGAACTAAATTAAACGAATACGCTGAGAATATAGCAATCCATCATAGTAATAATATTTATATTTGAGATTAATAGGAATAAATGAACAAGAAAGTTCCAAAAGTGGGGACAAGAACCTCGTCATTTCCGTCATCGGACTTGCTCTAAAGAAATGCCAACTTTATCCTGCCCAATTGATGCATCACCATATGATCTTTCCTTTTCTCATGATTTCCTCTTCTGCTACATACACTTCTATATTTATTACTACTACTAATTTACAACTTTTTTTATAAGTATTTGGTGTATTTCATAATCTTCCTGTTTGGTACACTAACCATGTCACAATTGATCACTAATTAACATTAGTAATTGAAATTATCTGGTTTGTCAATGAAGATATATAGTACGACATGAATTGAGACATTGCCTCGTCAATACAATAATGACAATCATGTATTGGAGTATAGTATGTCCAACAATTATTGGCTCTTAGGTAGATCTCCTCTGGCAAGAAAATGCATTTTCATCTGTCACCAAAACGCCAGCCTTTTTTTTAATCACACACTCCCAAAAATCACACACAACATTTTAGTAACAAGACAATGCTAATATAGAAATAAAATTTCATGACCCCACATTTCAAATTCACCCCATAATAAATAAATCCTTGCTCTTTCACATTTCACATTTCATTACTCACTATGCTGCTGCTATTGAAAATTCTAATACTCTGTCTGGTCACACTGGCCTCGGCCTCGATTCATGACCTGCTGAGGAGCCGGGGCCTCCCGGCCGGGCTTTTCCCGAAGAATGGGGTGAAGTCGTACGAATTGAGTGAAGATGGATTGCTGCAGGTGTTTTTGGAGAGCCCGTGCATGGCGAGGATGGAGACGAGGATTTGGTTCGAGAGCGTGGTGAGGGCGAATCTCAGCTATGGAGGGTTGATGGGAGTTGAGGGGCTGTCTCAAGAAGAGCTGTTTTTATGGCTTCCGGTGAAGGACATCATCGTGTATGATCCTTCCTCCGGCCTTATCTTGTTCGACATCGGCCTCGCTCACAAGCAGATGTCTCTTTCTCTGTTTGAAGAACCTCCTCTTTGCTATCCCACTTGTAAGATCCTTTTTTTTTTTTTTAATTTTTATTTCTAATGTATCTGATTGTTGTCGTTGTTGTTGTTGTTGCAGCTGTGATGCTGGACCGCGGCTTGGGTTTGGAGCCCAGAGAGGAATAATGTCTCATTTGTTTGCCTTTGTAGGCATGCCAGAGAAGTTGCTCCGTACCCAAAGTCAAAGATCGGTCTTGTCTCCCTTTGGTTAAGGATGAATGAGTCTCTCCCACTCAACTTCGGGACTGTTTTCTAATATACATCTTTGTAGAATTGTAAAAACATGGATGCTAACTGCAGATTTTTTGAGATGAATGAAGAGATTGTGGCTCTGATTTTGTTCTACATGACTAATTTATTGTGTTCTGACAAAATCTTGATGAGTTTAAGGTTGGCAGAATCATTCCGGTTGAAAAATTAGTAAATGGCAACTTCCTAACTGGAATTGGTTGCTATTCACATTATTTTCATGAATAGATTGTAGAATACCTGAAGTGAGATGGAATGAGGAAAGAAGTGAGTTAATTGATGTGGGGCCAGGAAATTTGGTTTTATAATGAAGCTTTTCAACAGACCATTGGCATATGATCTGTTTGAATGATGAAAATGGGGCCCACAAACGGTTGGAGAAAAAGATTAGAGTTTGGTTAGAAATGGAAAATTGAAGAGGAAGATTGTCATCAAATCAGTAATTTGGCAAATTTAAGGGTTAAAGTTGAGAAAAAAGAAATGTTTTGATATCTTGTTGAAAGGCACATTTGATAGTAATTATTAAATTAAATTGTTCACGAGTCCAAAGACATGCATATATGGACAAATTTAAGGCTGTGAATCATCTCTACTGGGCCTCTTAATGTTTCTGGAAAGCACCATTAGTTTAGATATTAGCTATCTTGTACCTCGTGGTCCCAAATTAGGCTGTTGTATTCTTGTCAATTTGTTTTTGACATTCATGGTGTTTGGAATCAAACTTAACGATTGGCATAAATCATACATGTTGAATACGAAGTGAGAGCTATTCATTTCGTCTTTTGAAGAATTTGAAGGAAGGAAATCGTCTTCAAGTAATTTCTCGTTTGTATCATTGATGAGAATTAGATTTTATCGATGCATTTATACGTTTCACTTGGGGACCATGACCCGTATCCAGTTAAATCTGTCTGTTTTGGGCCTCTTTCGCACAAATACAGAGCCCATAATAACATGAGTAATCTGCTTAAGATTAATGGCCTGAATTTGTAACCAATGTCTAAATTTGAGTATTTTTATTCATGTTATTGATGGACTAAAACTAAATTTAGGTTATTGCATATGTTTTTTCTTGCTGTAGAACAGAGTGTAGAATAGAAATTCTTTATTGCCATCTCTGTAATAACTGCAAACAAATAAGATTTTGTTCACTTCTTTTACCAGAAAAAATATTGAAGAATACAATGGCCATGTCCAGAATTAGTGTTTAGTATTGGACTTGTTCTGTTTTTCAACACCTCAATCTCAAAACTTGTTTAATTATTGGATGGATTAATGATCAATCAATGCGAATTAATCGCGGTTATAATATCTCTAGATGCTCCTTATGATCTCCAACAAGTATATCTTCATCTGGTCAGCCTCCGGCAGTCCACCACGAATTCCCTATTCGAACAAATAAAATCAGAATCTCTTCATTTTGTACTTAAGTGTGATAGTTATACCTGACCAAATGAGGTGAAGAGAACTGCTCCTCTGGAAGTAGTAATGGCGGTGTCAATGAGATCAATCCCGAGCAAGGTAATCGCTTCCATCAGTTTAGTAAGCGCGCCTCTCTTCTTCTGGAACACGATGCGTATCCATAGCTTAGTCCCACAGACACGGTTCACCTCAACCTCAGCCTCCACCTGTTAAGAAATGATAAGTAAGAGCACATTATAATGCTGATCAATTTGAGATAGAATGCATACTACTTTTATTCCATGTTTCTTCATCTCTTTCTCATCGTCAATCTCCTTCAGTTTGATCTTCTCTTCATCGACGCTAGTCTCCTCCAATTCCAGGAGATGGTTGCTTAGTTCTTCCACGGTCGTTTTCAGCTCTTCGATGTACGTGATTGCATCAGTTATTATAGTGGATTTAGTCATCTGCACCAACAAACTCATATTCAGAGAGACTAAATTGCGAGTAAGGATTCATACTGAGAGGTTTTCGATTACTTGCATTGGTGATGTTGGGTACTAAGGCGCGCAGCTCTAGCTGTCTGTCCCCGAGCTTCTTGCGCCTTCTCCTCTCAGCTTCGAGGTTCTTGGATTTGAACCTTTCATCGCCCTCGTTGCTGGTGTTGTGGCACTCGTTGTCCATGCCTCCTCCCCCCATTGCTTTGCCAAATGATGGGAGGGGATTCCTATTTATAAGTGTATTTCACAAGATTAGCACATGACAGAGTCAAGTGGGAATCTTCTTGTTGAAGTTTGTTAGGCTTCCTTTGGTCAACATACACATTTGATTAGTGTCTTTGGGAGTTGAGAGGCTCATTTCTAGCATGAGAGAGAGAGAAAGAGAGTGGGAGGGGTTTTACAACTTAATGTAAAAATATGTTATATCAGATCAAAGCCATTAAGAAATTGAGTTTCTGACCCTTTTTAACCGTAATAGCATCAAACTACTCGTGGCCTTGTTATATATGGTTGAAAGTAGCATAGTACAATATAGTGTGAGCATAGCTGTCTAAGCATGCAGAAGTTACAAGTACATTATTCTCTTGTCAAGTTGTTTTTCTCTCTACCTTCAGTGTCAGTTATGTTTGTTAGAGTGGAAGCATCCTGATATCTTATTACTAGTACATTATTTTTGTAGAATTATGTTCAGAGGATTTTACTTGTTCAGAGCATGATATGTACAAGTGATGGTTTGGATATTAATTATGCACAAAAGACTAGACGTTATAAGTGTTGAATTCCACAATTTAGTTGCTAAGAAATTAAAGTGATACAGTCCTAAAGGTGAAGGTCACAAGTTCAAACCTTCATGGATACAATTTCATGTTTTTGAATCCAAGTTAGAGCTAATTGGCCCAATCTATTTGACAACTATATGTGATTTTCAGCAAAAGATGTGTTAGTTGGTTTGACTCACACTGAGTGTTATTTTAGTTAATGCATTCATCTCCATCTTTATTGCATCTCTATAGTGCTTTGACTTCAAAACATGTTCTATTAATGCTCGTAGAATTTTTTCTCATTCATAAAGAACATGTATGCTTGATCACATTCCATATGAAAGGCTTAACCAAGTTATCATTTCAAATGCAATACTCCTCCGTTCCCATATAGTTGAGGCAAAACTTTTTGGCACAGAGTTTACAAAATGAGTGTGTTAAATAAATAGATAAAAAAGTAAGAAAGATAAAAAAGTAGAAAGAATAAAGTAAAAAGTGAATAATGTAAGAGAGAGTAAAGTAAGAAAGAGAAAAAAGTTACTATATATGGAAATGACTCAACTATGAGGAAACTTCTCAAAGTGAAAAATTGACTCAACTATGATGGAACGAAGATAGTATTATTTCTTAAGTTAGGTTAAGTAATGAATGGTTGTAATGACTGAGTTTTTTCAAGTTTTTCCTTGAGCCTATAAATAAGTGTAGGCTTTGCAAGAGAGAAACACACCACATTCGTACTTCTACATTTAGCAACGCTTGCCTCTCAAAGTTTACAATAGTTTGCATCATACGCATTCACCACTTAGTTTCTTTAATAGCATTGTGTGCTCAATTCTCGAAACTCTATTAAATTAACCAATGCCCAGTAAATTTGAGATACTTCTATATAAAAATAGGGTGTCTTTTTTTTTTTATCATTAGTGACAATATGTCAATATGAGTGATCATCAGTCAAAGGTGTAATTTGGTGTAATTTGTCTTATGTAAAGAGGATTTCCTTTCCCTAGCTTAACCCAAACTATTACATATAGTCTGAAACACCCTTGTAGGGGTTGGAGATTCTGATTTTTTACAAAAACTAAACAAGGGCTTCTTGGGTAACTATACCATAAGTTTAGGAACTAATAATGCAATTTTTTTTCTAAAGCATTCACAGTGAAACGGACGATAGTCCGCCCGATGCATCGAGCCGGCTATCGTCCGTCACTGTAGCCATGCGGACGATAGGTCTTGGAGCACGCATCGGGCGTGCTATCGTCCGCCTCATTGCGGGCGACGCGGACGATAGCGCGCCCGATGCAACACGTTTTACATTTTTTTTAATTCTTCAAAATTTACATATATACACCACAATTCTATTTCGTCCTTTCACTCTTTCATCTCATTCTCTCTATTTCAATTTATAAAATGAATCCCGGTGATTTCCCAAGTCAGAATTGTCCCGACGGATTTCCGTTGTTCGGTGATGGTGCACGGTGACCGGGTACAAGCCTTGATGAATACCGGCCCTTCAACTCCAACACCCAGTACGATCCCGATTTCAGCACGGATTCGTACAAACTGTCAGACATGGAGCCGTCTCCCACCTACGCCCCCGCTACACCCCGCGGCCGCGCCTCTGCCTCTGCCGCCGTTGCTGCCGCCGCCGCCTCGGGCTCCACCACCAAGAAGAAGAGGAACAAGCAAAGAGCCCAGAAGTTGCCGCCTCCGGAGAAGAATGAAGAATTCGCCCCAGGGAGGACGAACTACAACCCGGATGAAACCAATGTCTTGACGAAGTGTTGGGTTGATATTTCAGAGGACCCGGTGTTTGCCAATAACCAAAAGCAAATCGCGTACTGGGAGCGCATCGCTGATCGCTACAACGAGGCCAAGCCGACGGCCGCTTACAATCGCCATAGGGAGCAGCTCCGCAAGCACTGAGATCAGGTGAAGAAGCAGGTCAATTTGTTCTCTTCAGAGTACGAGAAGTGCTTGAGAGAGAAGGGCAGCGGCGAGAGTTTGACGGATGTGCGCGTCGTACATTTCATTGTACGGCGATTTCAAGCATTACAGCTCCTGGCTCATCTTGAAGGACAAGCAGAAGTTCCAAGGCGGGATTCTGCCCATATCGGTTGTGGCGAAGAGGACGAAGAACACCACCGCCGGTGATTATAAGAGCAGCGATAGCGGCGCACCTCCGATGGACCTCAACCAGCCGATGTACGAGGATGAGAGTTCCGGCACACCGTTGTCCTCCCGGTGTCCCATTGGCAGCAAGACTGCCAAGAACAAGGGCAAGGCGAAGGCGACATCCTCACAGAACCCAGCCCCGGCCCCGACCCCAACCCTGATCGCGACCCTGGCCCCTGCTTCGTCTTCGGCTGCGGGACATTCCTACGCGGAGTTGGTGGCGGCCGCCAACCGGAGGATGTTGTTGGACACGCACCACGCCTTCAGGCAGTGCGAGGACCCGGGCGAAGCCGAATACCACAAGTGGTTGATCGATGATCTGCGCCGCAAGTTGGGAATGATGCAGAGTATGCTTTGATCTGTAGTGCACTTGTTTTTTTATCTCCATTCTTTTAACTTTTTTTAATGAAGTAAATGTAGATGAGTGGCTCCGACTCGAGTGAGGAGAATGGAAGAGCTGACAGGAAGGGGCGATCGAAATAAAAACCTTAACCCACTAATATTAACTAATCAGAATAAGGAAGTAAGGATCGATCCCACATAGATGAGGCGTTTGATATGTTTGTGTGATACGGCTTGGGGCTTGGCTGCTGCCACGCTTTACTTTGGGGTGAGTTAAGTTTAACTACGAGTTTGGAAAAGAAGAAAACTAATTAAGCTGAACAACTAAACTACCTAACCGATCAACTCGGAAAACATTACTATAAAAAGACAAACAGAATAAACGGGGTTGTCAGGCCCTGCAAAAAGGTACGAAAAGCATAACAACTTTAACAGAATCGTCTTCCTCAACAGATCAGCATAAAGAAACAGAGCAACAACAGATCTGAAAAGCTGAAGAAGACGAAACAAAAGAAAACACATAAAACTTAAAATCACTCCTACGATCTAAACTACGACAACGTAAAAACAAGAACCACGACTATCACATGCAGAAATGAAAAGAGAACACGTAGATCTAAGCAGAAAACGAAGACTCAAACAAAAACATCAAATCTAAGCTAAGACTCAAACAAAACAATGAAAGCGAAAACAGATCTAAAATATTAAAATGTAAAACAAACACGAAGCTAAGAAAACGAAAACAGAAAACTTAGATTTAAACTAGAACGAAACAGGAAAGAGTCGATTACATGAAAATAAAACAGAACTAAGCTAGGAAAGCAAGAAATTGTTTCATCACCCCTTCTCGGAGTGGGATTACTGAACAGAAACGGAAATGCGAGTGTAAACAACAATCAACCAGCTAACTACCAGCTATCTAGACTGAACCAAGTGTGTGCAGGAGATTGAAAAGCAAGGAAACGAGGGGAACTTTGATTTCAGCTCTAGAAGAGAGCTAGAAATCCTGCCTACTCTAAAGAGAACCCCCTACACTACAAAGCAAGAAATGAAATTGGGGGAACTCCCTTCTCTTAGTGTGAAAGACTCCTTTATATATGGAGGCGTAGGGCTCTGATCCCTAGGGTACCATTCCCCTGAAATGACGCTTCTGCCCTTCACACTTTAGAGTGGAGTTCGTAGTCTTCTCTCCAGCGCAGAGGTTGACTGGCTCCTGGCTCCGGTTGAATAATGACTTGATCAGCTCAAATGCCGCCTCTTTTTTCTCCTTCTTTTCCCAACTTTTGCTTTCACCCTCTGAAATGATGTGATCTTCGGTTTTCGGCGAAATCTACACACACCTGGCTCAAAAAGGGTCGTTAGTTCGCTGATTTCATTGCAGTTTTACTATAAAACACATGCATGAATCAGGCCTAATCAGTAGGATTTGCCTTAATTGTGGTGCTTTTTTATTTATTTATTTTGCTTGATATATTTGCAAACATAAAAATTAAATACAAAATTAAATTGTGGTGCTATAGGGCGGAATATAGGGCATCCCACTGTAGGTGGAAGGGTAGGAGAATAAATTGCAGATGTGGCAGAGGATAGGGCGTCCTATAGAGCGGATTATAGGGCACCCCATTGTGGATGCTCTAAGGATAACGTGTGCTATTGACGGATCCAGGAATTGATCACCATGGGCAGTGACAGAGCAAGAATTTAATCCTAGAGGGCCCAATTACTGTTGAAATTTGTTGAGTTGTTTTAGTGTCAATGACGCAGAAACAACTCTAACATATAATAGAGAGCTGCACGCAAGAGATGAATACTGGGATAAAATTTTGAGACATCAAATATTGATAATTTTTAATGCAGATAAAGATGTTAATTTATTTTTTTTAAATATACCATTAATGTTTTAAAATCGTCCTCATTCTTGGTGTTTCAACTAAAATTAATTTATCCTCAATTTAGAGATGCTTTCTTTTGCGTCCTACTCCCTCCATCCGGGAATAGGAGTCTCATTTCTTTCTGACATGAGTTAGTGGGTGGAAGAAAGTTAGTGAAGTATACATGAGTCTCACTTGTATATATTAGTTTTAATGATATATGAAAGGAATGAGGTGGTGAATGTGGGGCCTTTTTAACATTTATGGTAATTATGAACTGAGACTCCTATTCGCGGATGGGCTAAAATAGAAAAAAATGAGACTCCTATTTACAGACGGATGAAGTATAAATTATGGTCATTTATGGTAATTATGAACTGAGACTCCTATTCGCGGACGGACTAAAATAAAAAAAACGAGACTCCTATTTACAGATGGATGAAGTATAAATTATGGTCATTTTTCAAAATTTCCAACAAAATAATTTGTCTCAATTTTTGTTTCATTATGAAAAAATACTATCTCGTCTCGCTGTAGTTGAGTTAGACTCATTTCTTTTTTAGAAAATAACATACACATCTTAACTACTTTATTCTCTCTTTATCTTTATACTTTATTTTCTCTCAACTTAACTCATTTAATAAATTTTTTTGCATCATGTGCTAAAAAAATGACTCTAAAAGAAAAAAGAATAAATCTTTTAACTGATAGTAGTACTCAGTATGTCCCTGAAAAATATGAACATATAGTTCGACACAGGTTTTAATATACAGTAGTAATTGGTAAAGTAAGACGGAGAGTGATAAAAGGTAGTGTAAGTAGTGTTAGTGGAGAGTGAGCTCCACAGTAGTGGAATGTAAGAATATTTCCATGTATACTAAACTCAAACCCATTTTTGTGTGTAAATGTCATATCCAATATGATTTTACACCAGTCATTTACACTAAACTCAAATTTAAAAGAATATTCTTTATATTATGTTTTTTTTACTCATAAAATTTGAAAATATTTTGGTTTTGGTTTAGAGTAAACCTAAAAATAGGTAGTTCATCCGTCCCAACTAAATTTGAGTGGCATTCCATTTTGAGAGGTCCCAATTAAGTTGAGTCATTTCCTTTTTTGACAAAAAAATTTCCAGTCACTCCTACTTTATTCTGTCTCCTACTTTGCTCGTCTTTATTCATCTCTTCCACTTTTCAACACAATTTCTTAATCTCTGTGCCCAATAATTTTAGTTCAACTTAGTTGGGACAGATGGAGTACTATTTTTTACTCAAAAACCAAAATGAGTCGGATTGATTTTGGAGTATCATTGAAGTTAATTACCTATATCTCATTTTAGGTTTTAGATTTAATTGTATAATTTGTAGTAAATAAAATGATATGTAAGGGTAATATGTTATTTAATTATTCCAAAATTAGAAAGTTCATACTTTCCAAGGACGGACTAATAAAGAGATAGTTTATACATTTCAGGAATGGAGGAAATAGTTTATACTTTTCAAGGACGGAGAGAATATTATTTAATTTATTTAATGCGCCATAGAAATAGTGTTCGATGATTCTTCTAGCTAGGGCTGTCAAATCGTGCGGGTTGGGTCGTTATCGTGTCGACCGATTATCGACCCAACCCAATAAGGTCAAAACCCAACCTAACCCGAAATCATAGGGTTCTTATCGTGTCCCAACCCAACAGGTTCGTGTCGGATTCATGCATGTTATCGTGTACCCAAAAAAAGTCAACCCTCTGTTAATGATAGTCAGTTAGCTTGACACGACACGATAACGACTAAAACATGATACAATTATACGATTTAAACATGATATTACACGATAAAATAAAAAAATTCTAAATTAAAATAATTATTTTCTTAATCAAAATAATAAAATTAAAGCATAGCAATATTAAATCTAAATAACGAAATTAAATAATTTAAAAAAAATTAATTTATAATAACATTAAACAAAAAATTTTCTTAAAATTCATAAAAAATAGTAATTAATAGTATTTTTTAATTAATAAAAGTAAAGTATAGTATTTTTTAATTAATTAAAATTAGAGTATAATATTTTTTAATTAATTAAAGTAAAAGTATAATCTTTTCTAATCAAAAAAATAACTAAAGTTAAAGTTTAATAATTTTTTAATAAATAAAAAGTAATTATTTTTTTCTCAGCGCATAACACTAACCCGACCCAAACCGGACCCGACCCAACCCATTATCTTCGGATTCTTATTAGGTCGGCCCTATAAGGACCCAAATCCTAAACGTGCATGTTTGTGTCGTGTTAATTTCGCGCGGGTCCGTGTCGTATCAAAATTTGCCAGTTCTACTTTCAACGACATTGAAATAAAGAAAAAGATTGTTAAGTGGATGCTATGTTTTTGAACCCCACATATCATAAATATGTTTTTCCAATCTACTTGACTAAATAATGTAAGTGTTATTATTTGATAATGAAACTCCCTGTGAGGAATAGTTTTAGAAGAAAACGTTTGCATCGTGTATCTCTAATATATTAGCAATCCATTATGTTTCATTATTAATGAAACGTCCTATTTATATCATTAAAAATAATACATTTCGTAAAGTATAAATCACATTATTTCAATTTTTTCTCTATTTTATTTTATTATTTCTATATAAACAACACTAAATAAAATCTTTGTTTAAAACCAAATATTTCATATTTAAGCGTGATTTTGTTTCTTCTTGTAGTTTTTCTCGTTACTTATTCAAATGATTATCATTAAGTTCACGTGTGAATATATGTTCATATTTCTTAAATTTATCACAATGTCTTTATAGAGTTGTTGTAATGTATATATATTTTGCGCATTTAACAAGTTGAAATATGGGAGCCGCAGTGGCGGACACATGATTTCAACTCGGGGGAGGGTCCAAATTACTCATTAACAGTTTCAGGGTATTTTGCGATATTTACCTCATCACAAATAGTTATGACATGAGTGAAGTTGTATTTTTCGATATTTACCTCATCACAAATAGTTATGACATGAGTGAAGTTGTAAGATATACTCCCTCCGTCTCATTCAAGATGGCCACATTCACGGAATTTTAGGAAGAGTTGTTAGGTGGAATGAAGCAAAGATGAAAAAGATAGTTGAATATTTTAATGAGGAAAGAGGGGAGAGGATGTTATTTCCAAAATTGAAAATTGGTCATCTTGATTGTGACAAAAAAAAAAAAAAAGGAAAAGTGGTAATCTTGAATGGGACAGAGGAAGTATAGATTATAGTGTGACAAATAATAAAAAGGGATGACAATAACTAGAAATACATATAAATATATATGTATCATTGTCGTTAAAAATAACGTGGGCATTAGAAAAGCTAACATTATTATGATATTATTTGTGTTCCATAATAATAAAATTTCAAAATATTTTATATTGAATAATAGTAAAGACAATGACTATTATGAGAATACTTTTTATTGCAAAGAGTGTGTAGTTTGTGGTGGACAAAATAGTAACTGTGTAAATATAAACATAAACCACATAAAACCATGCGAATAAATTAACGAGATCAGCAAGAATCGTCTCGGCTCTCTGTAATGGTTACACCACTTGCACTATAAGATCTGCATGTAATATTGTGAACCTATTATATATATATAGTGAAATTTATAAATCTTGGGGGTTCCATGGGACCCCATATATGGCTCCATGCATGTAGGTCTGCCAGTGATGGGAGCTTAATATTATTTCTGATCTTCATTCTCCTGATTAAATGTGATGGATTGCAGACTTGCAGTAGTATATCTATCCAGTTGATCCATTACTTTTGAGCACATATTTTAAAAAATAAAAAATATTAAAATTTATATGAATTGAGAGAATAAAATACGAATATCAAATATATGGTGCATGAAATAACATGATTCGAATTTACTAAATTTATAAAATCCGAACATTCTAAATTTAAAATCATAAATATTGAAAAGAGAGACAAATTGGATCAGACAATAAAATATTGGGAATCCTGCAAGCTTATCGTTTTATTTTAATTCTTAAACTAGTCAATTTTATTTGATTGAGGGAAAACGATATTTATGTTTTTTTCGACCAGAACATCAATAAACTTAGAATGCGTGACATAACATGATTTGAATTAACTAAATTTATAAAATCCGAACATATAGATTTAAAAATCATAAATATTGAAAAGAGACAAATTGGAGCAGACAATAAAATATTGAGAATCCTGCAAGCTTATCATTTTGTCTAAAATGTCGACCAGATCATCGATAATACTACTCTTCTAAAATTCTAGTTAGCCCTTGTTTAATTCAAGGTTACGTATTCAATTTTACAACACAACAATTTTCTGAGATGCCTGGAAAATACAATCAATTTCATAATTGCTTGACATAATAAATTACAACACTCCAAAATATCATATGCGTGTTATCTAGACGTAGAATTGTTATTTTTGGTTCTTGTTTTTTTTCTTACTCTATTATGCAATTTAAATAATGACTAAAGTACAAAATTATTTTTTGAATATTGTTATGCAATATTCTCTTGAGTTTGAGACAATGAATTGGTTCTAACCTCGATTAGATGCATGCACCATATACATAATTTAGGATTAGATATATCACCAGAAAAACATAATAACTTGGACCTCAGTCAGTATACCATATATCGACCAATAACCAAGTTACCAAGATGATAAGTTTAGATTTCGAAAATGTATTGTGTAACTATAAATCATACGCAGATCTCTACACCAAAATACATTGACTTTAAAAGTACTTTTAAATAAATACACAAACTTATGCATTGCTATATACTCCCTCCGTCCGGGCTAAGATGACACATTCCTTAGCCTGCATGGGATTTTAGGAGTTATTGGTTAATATGTTTAGTTGGAGAGAGGAAATGTGTCATCTTAGTTGGGACAAACTAAAAAGGAAAACGTGTCATTTTAAGTGGGACGGAGGGAGTAGTTTTTTCGCAAACTGAATACCAATCAAAATGATCCGATCGCAATCTCCAATGATGGATCGGAGAATTCGAGGACACGAAGAGTGAGGAACTGAATAAATCATACGATCACAATCTCCAATGAAGAGATCGCAATCAAAATGATACGATAGCCCAACCGCCGGAACGCAAGCCGAGAGAAAAGAGATGATGGCCTTGGCGCCAAACGCGCCCGCTAGATAGATATCAAGACTAGAAACCGCGACGGAACACAAGCCGATCGCCGATCTTCGGACGCCGATCGTTGGGAGCAGCTTCCTAACACAAAAACTAAATAGAAAATGCATGTGTTGGCAATTGAAACTAAAAAATACTTACAACTATCCCGCAACATATAAAAGAACTGAAATCACTATATAAGTCTCATGGGCCCTCCTTGTATAAAAGAAAATAAAAAGTATATGACTATTTTTCATAACTACTTTTGTGCCATTGATTTACTAATCACATGAATATGTATATGAATAATGTGAAGAGTACGTATGACTATTTGTCATTTCATGATATGTATATATATAAAGACAGTCAACGGTATAAGAAACATTGAAGAATCGATTCATGCAATCAAGAATTGATTCGTTCAATGTTGTCCGTTTCCATTGGCGGATTTTGGAGCTATGCAGAGGCGGCGGGATGTTTAATAGTTAAGTAATATGTATAATGTGAAGATTACACATGAATAAGCACAGTGTGTATGCCATTTGATAAGACTATCAATAGTACTATAAGAAACTTCTAAGATTTAAATTTGATAGAAATTTATAGAGTTCCATCCTAAAATTAAATTAACTGGCAATAGAAGTAGTGATTCATGTGATTTATATAATGGTAAGATATTGTTATATTCCGTCCTCAATTGTAACGATCGCACTTTTAGGGTACAATAAATACGGCGATCGCTACCTAGGCGGACTTAAATACAACAAGAATATAGGCTAAGGTTTCATTTAAAGGGATTTTACCAAAGTATTTAATGAACAATTAGAACGATAAAAGTAACGGCTTAGCAATTAAGTTCAATAAAAAAGGGCTATCACAATTAATATACAAAACGACAAGGTCTTATGATAATCCAAACCGTATCATGTCTCAATAATCTAACAAAATGAAATAGTTCAAACTCAAACAAACGATAATAAGTTTCATGTTTCAGCGGAAGCATCCAAGAGAAGGGTGAAGCCATGTATGAAGACACAACTACACTCGGAGTTTCAAAATGATCATATTATTCATTAACTTGCTCAACACCGCCAACCGCTCGTCGCCGCTCAACCTGCACATAGGGAAAACAAATGCAGGGGTGAGTACTATAAACATACTCAGTGGACTTATGCTGAAAACAGTTTTATCAAAAATATTAGTTATCATGCCATTTTCAAGTGTCCATCAGAGCTTTATCTTTAGAAATGCCCGAGGCACCAAAATATGTCCTTTATCAAAATCACGGTCGCGCAACCATTTTTCACATCGACGTTTTTCATATCCTCATTTTACATGACAAGGAATGCGGCCGCAATCCAGGTCACTAGACCGGCCAACACGTACGCCGGCACACGGTCTAACATTGGTGTACACTAACCCAAGTAGAGTTTGCGGCTCTACAAAGATCCGAATTCGATTAAATCAATAGTGGCATAGCCACAAGGGATAGGCACGACAAAACAAATCAAGGCATGATAAGCACAGATTTCATTCTCATCAATAAAGATTTAGGACGTTGTCCTTATTTTAAAAGAAAAGCCCACCTCGACGGCTTAGATCGCAAGTATTCTCTTCCCCTTGCTATCACGCTGAGAGCGCGAGTTATCACCTTTAAATTATGTGTATAACAAATCAGTCTCAAACATTGATTCAAAAATCATGCATGTTCCCAACGTTTCCCTTTTCCCATCAATTCATTTTAATATCACAATTCAAAATCAAGACATGATTATCATATCACTTTTTATTCACACTACAACTCCAAATCTATCCTCAAAACATGTCACGCATGAGTGTTTTACAACACACATCACACGCACACACACAACACACATGCACACACACACACAACACACGCACGATCCACACACACACACATATGCATCTCATTCATCAATTGGTTTTCCCCTTTTCACTCGATCTATATGCATGAGGGTTCAAGAACACCGATTAATCGGTTAGATGAGAAACGATAAATCAAAATACCTCTTCTTGATAAAAACGATCGGTAGAAACAAAGTAGAATCTTGATTCTTCAATAATTCTTTAGGCATCAACTTGAATTCTTCTCAAAAGATGAAGAACTCTTGGAGAAAAATAGAAGAAAAATTGAGAGAGAGTGGGGGAGTGAGAGGCGTGAATTTGAGAGAGAGGGGGGGCGATTTTTTTTTATTTAGGTTTAGGGTTTCACTCTTATTTATAGAGTGCAAGATATAATATCTTTAATTAAATAAATTAAAGATTTGAGAAGATTTGGTAGTGGAAGTTGGCGTGTAATCTAGGGAGAAAAATAAGGAGTATTCGAATTATATGCTATTTAATTAGCATATGATTTAATTTGGGATTTCACGGAGTAAAATAAAATATCACGGAGCAGAATAAAAATAATAATTCTCCCAATAAGAATATGGAATAGGTGATTTTTATTCCTCTTCCACAAGGAATTTAAATAATTTCCTAATTAAAATAGGATATGGCAAGATCTTCTTAGATATGGTAAAATATGCTAGAATATTCATATTTATTCATGAAATAAAATAAATGAGGGATCAAATAATATAATAAACAATTCCTTCTTCCCTTAATAAGGGGATTTTCGAAATATCCCTAGGAATAAGGTGGGTTTCGAAAATTCCATGGAGGAATTAGAGAACAATTGGACTTTGGATTTAATTTGGATAATTATCCCAAGCGAATAATTAAATCCAAGAAAAATAGGATTTCTTCTCCAATAATAATAGGGATCGAAAATTCCAATAAAATGTGTATGATATTCATGAATATCCTATTAATAATCACTCATCCCTTAGGAAATAATTCGCCACAATATATATTTCACTCTGCATCAAAATATTCACACAATTATTTCACAAAATCAACCATTTTTTACTTCCACCTCATATTCTCAACACATTGACCTTTCAACGGCCACGTCATATTTTCCACATCTTTGACTTTTCAACAGCCACGTCAAATACTCAACATATTTGACTATTCAAATAAATCTCAACTCCAAATCGCAATTAGGTCACAAAGAAAATCATGCAATTAACTCACTCATCAATTAATCCTCATACTTCATAACATTAAAAGCATTTAATGCCAAAAATTTTTATGACTCGAAAATTAGTGTTCGAAAAAGTGGGGCGTTACATTCTACCACTTTTAAAAGAAATTTCGTCCCGAAATTTGGTACCTTCATGGGAAGAGTTCAGGGTACAGTTCCATCATCTTGTCCTCAAGCTCCCACGTGGCTTCTTCGTGCCCGTGATTTCTCCACAGTATTTTCATAGAGGTAATAGATTTGTTCCTCAAGATTTGAACCCCTTACGGTCCAAGATCTCTGGGGTCGCTCCTCGTAGCTCAAGTTTGGATTCAAGGCAACTTCTTCGTAGTGAATCACGTGCTTCGGGTCGAACACGTATTTCTGCAACTGCGACACATGAAAGACGTTGTGCACGTTCCCAAGGCTTGGCGGTAGCGCCAATCGATAGGCTACGAGTCCTACTTCTTCAAGAATTTCATAAGGTCCGATAAAACGCAGTTTCAACTTTCCTTTAACACCAAAACGCGTTATCCATTTCGACGGGGATACTTTATCGTCGGCTTGAAATTGTAAGTCGGTCCGTCGGACGTCAGCGTATGACTTTTGTCTGTCTTGGGCTTCCTTCATTCTCACACGAATTTGTCGAACAATTTCAATAATCTCTTCAACTGCATCGGGTCCGAGTACCCTTCGCTCGCCAACTTCATCCCAGTAGAGCGGTGATCTACACTTTCTTCCATATAGTGCTTCATACGGCGCATGTTGATCGTTGCTTGGAAGCTGTTGTTGTAAGCGAATTCGATCAGAGGTAGTGCGGTCTCCCAACTTCCGCCTCGGTCGAGCACCACGGCTCTTAGCATATCCTCGAGAGTTTGTATCGTCCTCTTGGATTGCCCATCGGACTGCGGGTGAAACGCCGTGCTAAAATTTAATCGTGTTCCAAGCTCGCGCCGTAGACTAATCTAAAATTTTGAAGTGAACTTCGGGTCACGATCAGACGTAATCGTCACTGGGACTCCATCGATATCCAATTGGTGATAAAACCCTAAAAATTTAAGTTCACTCTTCCCATAACCAAGTCAACAACCAACGAGACTTATATAGTGGTATCAGTTTAATACTCCCTCCGTCCCATAGAAATTGGCCATATTTCCTTTTTCGTCCATCCCGTACAAATAGTCACATATCCATTTATGATAACCTTTTTCTCCTTCTTTTTTACCTTTTCATTTATGGGCCTACCATCCACTACACAATTTCAACTACTTTTTCTCCTTCTCTCTTACTTTACCAAATTACGCATTAAAATCCTTGCCAACCCTAAAGGGTCAATTTCTATGAGACGGAGGGAATATTTATTTATTTTTCAATTGGTCAATTTCTATGGGATGGAGGGAGTATTTATTTATTTTTCAATTGACAGCTAGCTTGTGCAATCTTATTTTCTTATTAGTGGTACTAGTATCACTATAGTCTATATATACCCCATCCAATCTTATTTTCTCATTACACATTATTAAACCAGTTTGTTAAGATCGAAATATATTGATGATGGAGGAGGTGATTAGGAGGTCTGCAAACTATGGAGCCAGTATCTGGGACGACGATTACGTTCAGTCCTTGGCAACTCCATACACGGTAAAACCAGAATCATTAATTTCATTGCATGCACGAACAAATGGAATGTATGTTAAAATTCTAATATCTTGTCCCACGTCGGCTTGGTGATGATCCTAGCTTCTCTATATAAGTGTGGATAACCCTCCCCCTTATGAGGCCTTTTAAGGGGTGAGTGGCCCATTTCTAATATGGTATCAGAGCAGGGCCCAAGTCGATGATGGTTTATCTCTTTATCTCTTCTCTTGCCTACCCACGTGATGGAAGTCCGATGTGTCGTTCCGGCCCACACGTGAGGGGGCGTGTTAAAATTCTAATATCTTGTCCCACATCGGCTTGGTGATGATCCTAGCTTATCTATATAAGTGTGGATAACCCTCCCCCTTATGAGGCCTTTTAAGGGGTGAGTGGCTCATTTCTAATAATGTATTCCACTGCCACACAATTTGTCGAACATTAATCATGCAGGGGGAGAAGTACGTTGGCGAAGCTGAGAAGCTGAAAGATCTGGTGAGAATACTGATCCGCGAAACTAAAGAAGAGCTCGACCAGCTTCACCTTATCGACAATGTGACGAGACTAGGCCTATCTGGCCACTTCAAGGACCAGATAGCTAAAATGTTGGACAAGATTTATGAGGCACAAGAATGGTTAGAAAAGGACTTGCATTTCACATCTCTCAAATTCAGACTTCTCAGACAGCATGGTTATCATGTTCCTCAAGGTTAATTATAGTAACACATTTTGATGAAACTAAATTAATTAACACTAACAATATTTTCTTAACTAACTAACTAACTAACTAATCCTTAACTGATTTGTTGCTGCAGAGGTTTTCTGTAGTTTGATGGATGAGGAAGGAAGTTTCAAGGCAATTCTGTTCGAAGATGTGAGAGGGCTCGTATCTCTGTATGAAGCTTCGTATTTAAGCATGGAAGGGGAGAGCCTAATGGATTTAGCCAAAGATTTCTCACTGAATCACCTTACTCGAAGGCTTGACCAAATCACAGAGCCGCGTCTAAAGGAGCAAGTGAGGCATGCTTTGGAGGTTCCTCTGCACTGGAGATTGCAGAGGCTAGAAGCCAAATGGTTCATACAAGTGTATGAGAATACTTTCGAAGCAAACCTTACTCTGGTGGAGCTGGCTAAGTTGGACTATAACATGGTACAAGCAACATACCAGCAAGAGCTCAAGCGACTGTCAAGGTAAATTTATTAGATTTAATTTTTAGTAAGAGTGGAAGCATTCATTGTTGATGAGTTACAATTTCAGTTGGTATAAAGAGACTGCTCTGCCGGAAAAGCTGGGATTTGTTAGGCACCGGTTGGCAGAGAGCTTCTTGTGGGCTCTGGGATCCGTTCCGGAACCTCATCTTGGATATTCAAGGGAGATTTTGAGCAAGATGACTGTTATAGTTACCATTATAGACGACATATACGACGTATATGGAACCTTGGAAGAACTTGAATTGTTCACTCACACAATTGAGAGGTTAGTTTGATTGCTTCATTTATTCAAATATATCATCACTGTCAATTGCAACCACTGATGCTACTATCTTCAGGTGGGATATTAATTCACTGGACAGCCTTCCAGAATATATGAAGATATCCTTCTTAGCTCTCTTCAATTCTGTGAATGAATTTGCTTATCATATACTCATAGGCCAAGGTTTCAATGTTATCTCTAATCTGAGGAATCTGGTAAAAACATATGTATCTATTATCTATATTTAGTGTGATTATGATAATATCTTAGGAAGTTTAGTAGTAATAATGTGTTTGTTGTTTCAGTGGGCAGAACTGTGCAGAGCTTACTATTTAGAAGCAACATGGTTTCACAGTGGTTATGTCCCAACCACAGATGAGTACCTATATACCGCATGGATTTCCGTTGCCGGTCCTCTACTTCTTTTTTGTGGTTACTTCACCACAAATCCAATCAACATGAAGGAAATGAAGAGCTTAGAGCAATATCCCGGTATCATTCGTTGGCCATCCACAGTTCTTCGTCTGGCCGATGACTTGGGAACTTCATCTGTAAGAAAGCAATGCACTAATTTATAATATAGCTCAAGCCTCAACACATCTATTTTTGAATATAGTAGTATTTTCTTAAACAGGATGAAATGAAACGAGGGGATGTTCCAAAATCAATCCAGTGCTACATGAAGGAAACAGGATGCTCTGAGGAGGATGCTCGCAAACATATAAAGCAGTTGATAGACATGGCACTGAAGCGAATGAACAAAGAGATATTGATGGAGAATCCCATAAAGAATTTCGGGCAGACTGCAATGAATGTTGGACGAATCTCGCTCTGCGTGTATCAGCATGGAGATGGCTTTGGCCTTCCCCATTCCGAAACCAAGAAAAACTTGATGTCCCTTGTCGTTCAGCCCATTCCCATGCCTTGAATTCCTATGCCGCAGCTTTAAACATATGTTGTATTTCAATAAGTTGAGTCCCTATGCCTTGATCTCAACTCATAAGATATGTGTTCTGATCATGAAGACTAGTTGCTGTTTCTTTCCTCATTAAGTTTCATGCTTCTTAGTTTGTATCCATCATTATGTATAACTATCAAGTAATCCACTCTAAAGATATTTCTCTTTGCTACTAGAGAGAATGTCTCTGAGTAATCCACTCTATATATCTCAGTACAGTCTTTTTGCCATAAGTCATGCTCAGTACCTTAATTTCTATCGATCCATTTGATCTTCGTTTAATGGTGAAGACACCTTGACATCCAACTTGTCTCTTCCCTTTTATGAACTCACAATATTGTTGAGTTATTTTTTGTTAATGCATTCATCTTATCCTTTATTGCATCTCTCTAGTGCTTTGACTTCAAAACATTTGTAGAATTTTTTCTCCTTCATAAAGATTTATGCCTAGCATAGCATTCACTATGGAAGGTTCAAATCTTCATGTTATTATTCCAAATGCATTATTATTAATTTCTCAAAAGTTAAGCTAATTGTTTGCATGCATGCATGTGCATTTTTCTAATGGAAGATTGTTAGAAAGTTGGTTTTAGATTTTAGGACTCTAATCAATGACGAGTATTGTTGGAACGTATGAAAGACTATTAGCCTTTATCTGGACAAGGTCTTTTGTCTTTTCAGTTGCTGTAACCGACTTTTTTCAAGTTTTTTTTTTTTTTTGAGACTATAGATAAGTGTAAGCTTTGGAAGAGAGCCACAGACGACCATTTCGTATTTCTACAACCCTTGCCTCTCAAGTTCACAATAGTTCACAATAGTTTGATGGGAATTAGACTCTATCGATGCATTTATACGTTTCACTTGGGGACCATGACCCGTATCAAGTGCAATCTGTTTGTTTTGGGCCTCTTTCGCACAAATACAGAGCCCATAATAACATGAGTAATCAGCTGTAGATTATTGGCCTGAATTTGTAACCAGTGTCTAAATTTGAGTATTTTTTTTCATGTTATTGATGGATTAAAACAAAATTTAGGTTATTCCATATGTTTTTTCTTGCTGTAGAACAGAGTGTAGAATAGAAATTCTTTATTGCCATCTCTGTAATAACTGCAAACAAATAAGATTTTGTTCACTTCTTTTACCAGAAAAATATTGAAGAATACAATGGCCATGTCCAGAATTAGTGTTTAGTATTGGACTTGTTTTGTTTTTCATCACCTCAATCTCAAAACTTGTTTAATTATTGGATGGATTAATGATCAATCAATGCGAATTAATCGCGGTTATAATATCTCTAGATGCTCCTTATGATCTCCAACAAGTATATCTTCATCTGGTCAGCCTCCGGCAGTCCACCACGAATTCCCTATTCGAACAAATAAAATCAGAATCTCTTCATTTTGTATTTAAGTGTGATAGTTATACCTGACCAAATGAGGTGAAGAGAACTGCTCCTCTGGAAGTAGTAATGGCGGTGTCAATGAGATCAATCCCGAGCAAGGTAATCGCTTCCATTAGTTTAGTAAGCGCGCCTCTCTTCTTCTGGAACACGATGCGTATCCATAGCTTAGTCCCACAGACATGGTTCACCTCAACTCAACCTCCACCTGTTAACAAATGATAAGTAAGAGCAATTATAATGCTGATCAAAGCCATTAAGAAATTGAGTTTCTGACTCTTTTTAACCGTAATAGCATCAAACTACTCGTGGCCTTGTTATATATGGTTGAAAGTAGAATAGTAAAATATAGTGTGAGCATAGCTGTCTAAACATTCAGAAGTTACAAGTACATTATTCTCTTGTCAAGTTGTTTTTCTCTCTACTTTCAGTGTCAGTTATGTTTGTTAGAGTGGAAGTCTCCTCATATCTAATTACTACATTATTTTTCTAGAATTATGTCTAGAGGATTCTACTTGTCAGAGCATTATATGTACAAGTGATGGTTTGGATATTAATTATGCACAAAATACAAGACGTTATAAGTGTTGAATTCCACAATTTAGTTGCTAAGATCCGCCCTATAGGGGCGCCCTAAGGTCCGCCCTATAGGGCGCTCTATGCTCCGCCACATCAGCATTTTATCCTCCAATCCATTCACCTGCAGTGGGATGCCCTATAGGCCGCCCTATAGTCCGCCCTAAGCATTTTATTTATTTGAATATTTAAAACACTACAAAAAATTAAAAAAAAAACTTCATTTCATTAAAAGTTTAAACATTACAGTACGAAATAAAAAAAAAACTACAAATTCTCAATGGTAGTTACGCTTCCAAACTTCTTCAATCATGTCGTTCATGAGCTGAGCATGATCTTGTTAGTTGCGCATTGAGGCCTGTCTAGATGGAACCTCATTGAGCCCATCAGTAATCCTCGAAATTAGGGCGGGGTCGCCATGCTGGAGCTAGATCCAGCTTCTTCATCGCCCCAATCGGTGATTCTTCTACCTTCGTGTTCGACTATCATGTTATGCAAGATGTTGCACGAATATATGACATCGGCGATGGCGTCCTTGTACCAGAACCGCGTCGGACCCTTCACTATTGCCCATAGCGATTGGAGCACTCCAAATGCCCGCTGACCCCGCTCCACATCCTTCCGCGCAGCCTCCTACTTTTGCGCAAAAAATTGCTAAAAGCCCCCACAACTCCCCTACAAAAATTCTTCAAGCACTCGCGCCCAGTTGTCTCCCCGACGTGAAGGTACTCATCGAACATATCCGCCGTGGTGCCGTAGGCCAACTGCCGGAGCGCAACTATGCACTTCTGCAATGGCGTAAGTCCAGGTCTGCCGATGCCATCTTCCCGATACTGGAAGTATTCATCACGAGCCTCCAACGTTTGGACAATGCTAAGAAAAAGTTCTTGCCGTATTCTGAAACGTCGGTGAAAAACGGTCGCGCCCCACCGTGGTTGCTCAGCAAAATAGTCTGCGAACAGACGTTGGTCAGCTACGTCGTGTTCGTGGCGGACAAACGTCCGGCGTCGAATCAGCCTCTAGATCTGCTCCACCGCTTCGCGCTCGCGCTCCATTTCGGCCAAGCATTCCACCACAGCCTCATGAACGCAATCGAATAAAGCCCGAGTCAAGGCCCAAGTAATGCCCTCCGATGTACTCCAGTCGTCGCTGGGTCTCATTTTTTAGTGAGAAAGTTAGGGAGAGAAATATTGGAAAGTGAGAGATGGAAGAGAATAATTGGTGTGGGAAATGGAAGAGAAATGAGAGTTTAAATAGATAACAAATTCGAAAAAAAAAAAGGAAAACGCGTTGCATCGTCTGTGTCGCCCGCAGTGGGGCGGACGATACCGCGAACGATGCCTGGTCTAAGGCCTTATCGTCCGCGGACGATGGATGTGCCATCGTCTGCATGGCTACAGTATCGGGCGGACGATGGATGCTCTTATATAGTACTCCTAAATGTGTAGGTCACAAGTTCAAACCTTCATGGGTACAATTTCATTTTTTTGAAGACAAGAGGATTCTGATTGTTGGTCCAACCTATTTGACAATTCTATCTGTGATTTTCCGCAAAAGATGTGTTAGTTGGTTTGCAAATCCTTCCTTGTGACGCTTCCATATAAATCTCATTCTTTAATTAACATGTACAAACTATTTGTGGCATCGAACCGACATAGATGTCATTCCTTGTGTTCCGCCATTGAATACAATGCTTGTAACGATATCTATCCTTGCTAATAGAGAAAAGGTTTATAAGCAATCCACTCGATATATCTCAGTAGAGTCTTTTTGCTATAAGTCTTGACCTCTATCTTCATTTAATGGTGAAGACACATTGGTTTTCAACTAATCTCTTCCTTTCCTTTTTATAAACTCACACTACTCTCCTAGTGTTATTTTTAGTTAATGTATTAATCTCCATCTTTATGCATCTCTATAGTGCTTTGACTTCAAAACATGTTCTAATGCTTGTAGGATTTTTTTCTCATTCATAAAGAGCATGTATGCTTGATCACATTCCATATAAAAGGCTTAAACCAAGTTATCCTTTCAAATGCAATATTATTTCTTAAAAGTTAGGTTAAGTAATGAAAGGTTGTAATGACTGAGTCTTTTCAAGTTTTTTCTTGAGCCTATAAATAAGCGTAGGCTTTGCAAGAGAGAAACACACCACATTCGTACTTCCACGTTTAGCAACCCTTGCCTCTCAAAGTTTCCAATAGCTTGAATTATACACATTCACCACTTAGTTTCTTTAAGCACTGTGTGCTTTATTCTCGAAACTCAATTAAGTTAATAAATGACCAGTAAATTGAAGACGCTTCTATAGAAAAATAGGGTGTCTTTTTAATCATTAGTGACAATATGTCATTATGAGTGAGCATCAGTCAAGGTATAATTAGTCTTATGCAAAGAGGATTTCCTTACCCTAACTTAAAAACCCAAACTATTACATATAGTCTAAAACACCCTTGTAGAGTTTGGAGATTCTGGTTTAAAAATGAAAAACTAAACAAGGGCTTCTCGGGTAACCTATACCGTAAGTTTAGGAACTAATAATGAGATTTTTTTTTCTCTAAGGATAGCGTGTGTGCTATTGGCCGATTCAAGAATCAATCACCATGGGTAGTGACAGAGCCAAAATTTTAATTCTAGAGGACTCAATTATTGTTAAAATTTATTGAGTTATTTTAGTGTCAACTACACAAAAACAACTAACGTATAATAGAGAGCTGCACACCAGAGATGGATACTAGGATAAAATTCAGAGACATTAAATAATGATAATATTTAATGCAATTAAAGATATTAATTTTTTTCTTCTAAATATATACACCACTAATGCTTAAAAATCATCCTTATTCTTGGTGCTTCAACTAAAATTAATTAATCCTCAAGTTAAGGATGCTTTATTTTGTGTCCTACTCCCTCCGCCCGCGAATAAGAATCCATTCCATTCCAACACGGGTTTTTAAGAAATATTAAGAATAGTGGGTGGAAGAAAGTTAGTGAAATATGAGTCTCACTTGTATATATTAGTTTTAAATTATATGTGAGTGAATGATGTGGTGAATATGGGTCCTTTTTACCATTTATGGTAATTATGAACCGGGATTCCTATTTGCGAACAGACTAAAATAGAAAAACGAGACTTCTATTCGCGGACGGAGGAAGTATAAATTTTGGTCATTTTTCAAAATTTCCAACAAAATAATTGCGTCTCAATTTCTGTTTCATTATAAAAAAATACTATCTCGCCTCGCTGTAGTTGAGTCATTTATTATTTAGGAAATAATAGCATACACATCTTTATTACTTTATTCTCTCTCTATCTCTATACTTTATATTCTTTCTCAACTTAACTCATTTAACACAATTTTTTGACATCTAAAAAAATGACTCTAAAAGATAAAAGAATAAATCTTTTCACTGATAGTAGTACTCCATCTTTCCCTGAAAAATATAAACATATGATTCGACATGAGTTTTAATATATAATTAGTAAAGTAAGACATAGAGTGATAAAAGATAGTGTAAGTAGTGCTAGTGGAGAGTGAACTCCACATCATTAGTAGTGTAATGTAAGAACATCTCCAACTATTTTCACTAAATTCAAACTCATTTTATTGTGTAATTACGTCACATCCACTATGATTTTACTCCAATCATTTACACTAAACTCAAACTTAAAAAGAATATCTCTATATTATGTCTTTTTTACTCAAACAATTTAAAATTTTTCTGGTTTTGGTTTAGTGTAAACATAAAAATAGGGAGTTCATCCGTCTCAACTAAATTGAGTGTTATTGCATTTTAGGATGTTAAGTTGAGTTATTTGTTTTGTTGACAAAAAACAAAACATCCAATTACTCTTACTTTATTCTGTCATCTATTTTACTCGTCTTTATCTTTTTTACTTTATTCATCTCTCCTACTTTTCAACACAATTTCTTAATTTTCGTATCCAAAAGTTTTGACTCAACTTAGTTGGGATAGATGGAGTACTATTTTTTACTCAAAAACCAAAATGGGTCGGATTGATTTTGCAGTATCATTGGAGCTAATTACTTACTTCCTCCGTTTTTTTTAAAAAATAGCAACTAATTTCATTTTTGGTCGTTCCTTAAAAATAGAAACTTTAAAATCTTTTTAGGACATGGACCCCACAATCCACTAACTCTACTTTCACTACTTTTTCTCTTCCCCTCTCTTACTTTACTCAATTTTCTTGTTCTCTATCTTACTTTACCAGTTCTTCTCACATACTTTAACAATTGTGCATTAAAATCCGTGTCATTTCAAATGTTTCTATTTTTTGAATACGGAGGGAGTATATCTCATTTTAGGTTTTAGTGTATTATTAGAAATTACCTACTTGTATAAGTTGTAAATAATAGGATGTGTAAGGGTAATGCGTTATTTAACTATTCCAAAATTAGAAGGTTCATACTCCATCTGTCCCATAATAGATGGCACACTTAGGGATTGACACAAGGTTTTAGGTGATGTTGTTTTATATGTTAGGTGGAGAGAGGAAATAATATATTTATATTAATGTTAGAAGAAACTTTTTTCATAAAAGGAAATGTGACATTTTTTATGGGACAAATTAAAAAGAAAAGTGTAACATCTATTATATGATGGAGAGGGTAATTTTTAAGGATGGACTAATAAAAAAATAGTAATTTATATTTTTCAGAAATGAATTAAATAATTTATATTTTTTTTCAAGGACGGAGAGACTGGTATTTATTTAATGCGCCATAGAAATAGTGTACGATGATTCTTCCAAGGACATTGAAAAAAAGAAAAAAAATTGTTAAGTGGATGCTATGTTTTTGAACCCCACGGAGAGACTTGTATTTATTTAATGCGCCATAGAAATAGTGTACGATGATTCTTCCAAGGACATTGAAAAAAAGAAAAAAAATTGTTAAGTGGATGCTATGCTTTTGAACCCCACGGAGAGACTAGTTTTTGAACCCCACTTCATAAATTTGTTTTTCCAATCTACTTGACTAAATAATGCAAGTGCTATTATTTGAAAATGAAACTCATGCTAGGAATAGTTTTAGAAGAAAACGTTTGCATCGTGTATCTCTAATATATTAGTACTCCATTATGTTTCATTATTATGAAAAGTTTTTTTATATCATTAATAACAATACATTTCCTAAAGTACAAATCATACTCCCTCCGTCCCATTGAAGATGACCCACTTTCCTTTTTGGTTTGTCCCAACTAAGATGACCCATTACTTAAAATGGAAACACCTTTATCTCTACTTATCTCTACTTTATTCCCTCTCTCTTACTTTACTCTCTCCTCTTAACACACAAAATATAACTGCATAAAATCCCGCGCCGCCCAAGAAAGGGGTCATCTTCCTTGGGATGGAGGGAGTATTATTTTTTTTTTCTCTCTTTTTTTATTTTTTCTTTACTTAACTCATAAAATAACACTGTATAAAACGTTTGCTGAAAATCAAATGTTTCATATTTAAGCGTGATTTTGTTTCTTGTTTTTTCTCTCGTTTCTTATTCAAATGATTATCGTTCACATGCGAGAATATGTGTTCACGTTTCTTAAAATTGTCGCAAGTCTTTATACAGTTGATGTAATGTATATATGTTTTGCGCATTTAACAAGTTAATGAAATATATAGGGGAGCTTAATATTATTTTGATCTTCTTTCTCGTGATTTTATGTGATTGATTGCAGTAATATATCTATTTAGTTGATACATTACTTTTTGAGCATGTATTATAAAAAAATAATAATATTAAAATTTATATGAAGGGAAAATAAAATATGAATACCAAACTTAGGATGCATAACATACGTGATTTGAATTTACTAAATTTATAAAATCCTAACATTCTAAATTTAAAATCATAAATATTGAAAAGAGAGACAAATTGGATCAGACAATAAAATATTGAAAATCCTGCAAGCTTATCGTTTTATCTTAATTCTTACACTAGTCAAATACTAATTTATAAGGCTATGTTTTATTTGATTGAGGGAAAACGATATTTATGTTTTTATCGACCAGATCATCAATAAACCTAGAATGCATGACATAACATGATTTGAAATTACTAAATTTATAAAATCCGAACATTTAGATTTAAAAATCATAAATATTGAAAAGAGACAAATTGGAGGAGGCAATAAAATATTGAGAATCCTACAAGCTTATCATTTTGTCTAAAACTAGTCAAATACTAATAAGAGTGAACTACCGTATAACTGATGTTTCACTTTCGCATGCAAATAATACCTGATCTTTATTTTATATTATTTTTGGTATCTAGTGACAAAATAACCTAGGTATCAAATATGTGATATTTTTGTTATTGAGGATACTTTTAGAAATTTTCATTAAATGGTATCAAACATGTGATTATTTTTTAATTACTTTCTTATTTCTTTTTTTCATCTTTAGTTTCTTCTTCTTTTTTTTTTTATTTTTTTATTTTCTTCTTTCTATTTAGTATTTTATCTTCCTTTCTCCTTTTTTTTACTCCCTCCGTCCCTAAAAATTTATCGCTTATTTCCTTTTTTGTCCGTCCCTAAAAATTTGTCACTTTTCACTTTTACCATTTTTGATAGTAGACTCCACATTCCACTAACTCATTCTCATTCACATAATTATTTTAAAACTATTATATAAAAGTAGTACCCACATGTCAATAACTTTTTCAACCCACTTTCTATTACATTTCTTAAAACCCGTGCCTGATCAAATGGTGCTAAATTTTAAGGGACGGAGGGAGTAGTATTTTATCTCCCTTTCTTCTTTATTTTTCTCCTTAATTTATGTTTCCTCTTTTTTCCTTTCTCTTCATTTTCTTCTTTCTTTTTAGTGTTTTATACATACATCTAATTGCATTCATAATATAAATCAAGAAAAAAACACCTAAATAAATTAATTATTTAAATATTTAAATCAATTAAATAATTTTTATTTGAATTATTTTATACTCATTTTAGGATTGAAACACCTAACTAAAAATATTCAACTCTTAATATCATTAAGAATACAATTCACAATTTTAAATTTTTATTAAGACTATATTGATTAGTTATTAATTTAATGTAAAATAACAATAATAATAATTATTATATAATATTGTATGATTCATAATTTAAATAATTATAATATAATTATTTATTAATTACAACTAGTTTTTAGTATTATAATAATAATATTATTACAATAATTAAATATAATTATAACTATAATTATAATTAAGCATATTTGAATGATATTAAAAAATAAATTAATTATTAATTTATAACATCAAAATAATAATATTAATAATAATAGTATAAAGAGTGAGAAGAATGAGAGAAGATATTATAATATCACTTTTGGTACTTAATTTTATGTATGCTCAAAATATCCTCAATGACACAAATGGAAAAATGTATTTGTTTAGAGGGCATTTTGGGACTGAAAATTGCATCATATACCAAAAATGTGATTTATAGGTAGCAAAAATGATGTAAAATAAAAATCAGGTACAATCGCCGCACATCACAAAAAAGTTGACAACTTACCAAGTTTTGATCTTTACATACAATCGCCGCACATAACAAAAATTCTAGTATTCGATGTTATGCTAGAATGCACAAATGACTAGCCTATTTATAGGCTCCATCCACTTGCAAGGGTCAACAGCGTTGATGGCTGTCATCATGGATATTGAATCCTGGGGGTTACAAAAACGTTACGGATTTTGAATCCCGGATGTATCTAAACATGTACATTCTCCAACTTGATCAGGTCGTTGGTCCAAAAAGTAATACCTTGGCGCCCAAGAGCCCAAAAACCACCCAAAGACCAATTGCCAAGATCCAAGGACACGGGCGCGACGCGGCTCGGCTCGGCGGGCGGGCGGCGGCGGCGTGCGCGCGTGCTCGCATGTGGGCTCTTCGGCTCCACTTGATCCACTAGAATTTATTAAGTGTAGTAGAACACTTAATTTATACACCTCACAAGAGGCTCTCACTTCCAATGTGGGACAACTAACACTAGTTGTTTGGTCACTACATCCAAGCTTAGATAAAGCTCTATTGTGCCCAACTTTAATCCACTATTTCTCACTCACCGGGAATCGGATTTGAGAAAGTGAATATACTACGATCATTTACGCGGAACGTAGACCGACGTTGTAGTATTTAATTTCAGAGAATTAAATGTCTCGTCACATTTATTATTCGATCAAAGTCCATTGACCGGCACATTTAATCCATGATTCTTACAATCCCCCACATGAGTGGAAATTGCCGAAGGCATATGCATGCAGACACAAGCTCAACCCTCGAGAGGTATAAAATCATAAGGATAGGTAGTTTTTACCTTTGAACCTTCCATAGTCAACGTCATCGGATACACAGACGGGCTAGTAGTGCGATGCTTTGAACTAGTCCCCCACGGCGTGCACCGAGACAATGGTGTTAACACTTAAACACCTCAACCTCATCCTTTCTCACGTTTTGTGTCCTTTGCGGCCTTGGACACCACTTTGCATTCATAAGTGTGTAATTTTGAAGCGGTCACACTTCACACTTACATAGGTGATTCCTCTTGGAGTAACTTGCCCTACTCGGTCCTTAGGAGTCATTATAAGTCATAGACTTATCCTCACCACAAGGCACGATTTCAACACTTTATTGCTCTCTAGGGAATAGATATAGATAAGTGTTTCACACGAACTTTCATAGCTTAGTTTTCCCATTGAACCAAGTTATTGGGATCTCCAGTCACCATGGTTGGGTTACCACTATGATAATTCTTTAGTTTGTGGATTTCACACCCATTCCCTCTAGCAACTTATTCATTTGCTCACGGTTTAACCCTTTGGTTAGCGGATCCTCTAGATTATCTATGGACTTCACATAGTCAATTGTAATCACACTTGTTGAGATCAAATGCCTCACGGTATTATGTCGTCGATGTATGTGTCGAGACTTACCGTTATAGAAGCCATTATTTGCCCTTCCGAGAGCTGCTTGGCTATCACAGTGAATCAACACTGGTGGCACTGGCTTACACCAACTTGAAATACCTTCAAGGAAGTTCTTAAACCACTCGGCTTCTTCCCCAGCTTTATCCAAAGCTATGAATTCCGATTTCATGGTTGATCGGGCTATACATGTCTGTTTCGTGGATTTCCACGAGACAGCACCACCTCCAATAGTAAAGACGTATCCACTTGTTGAAAGTGAGTCTTTGTTATCGGATATCCAATTAGCATCACAGTACCCTTCAAGTACCGGGGGATATCTCGCGAATTTCAGCCCATGATTTTGAGTATGTTTTAGATATCTCAAAACGCTTACAAGAGCTCTCCAATGCTCTTTGCATGGATTACTCGTGTAACGACTTAACTTGTTCACGGCACAAGTTATGTCCGGCCGAGTGCAATTAGTCAAGTACATAATGCACCCAATGAGCCGTGTATATTCTTCTTGTGCAACGGGTTCGCCTTTGTTCTTGCTCAAGTGAAAATCTAGTTCAATTGGAGTCTTAGCAGGCGCGCCATCATAGGCATTGAATTTCTTCAATATCTTCTTAACATAATGAGATTGGGTTAAGATGATTCCATCGGATGTCCTTAGAATTTTTATTCCAAGAATTACATCAGCTAGACCTATGTCTTTCATGTCAAAGTTTCTCTTTAACATGGCCTTTGTCTCGTTAATCACTTGAATATTACTACCCATGATTAATATGTCATCAACGTAAAGACACACTATAACATATCCGTTATCAGTGTTCTTAATATAGACACATTTGTCACATTCGTTGATTTTAAACCCATTTGATTGAAGGAATTGGCAGTGGAAGCGTTCGAATTTAAATCAAACAAATAAATCACATAATAATCAGATCTATTTAACAGATTATTTAGACAAATTCTATTCGCGAAATTTTCACATGTATCATGCTCATAACTTGAATTATTCATGCTTTAAGTATAACTGAAACCTAAAACATGCTTTTCTACGGAGCAGAAATAATACCTTGTTGATTCTCTAAAGAATCGACGATGGCTAGCTACTTCTCCACGTGACGCTTTGAATACTAGACCACGGATCTTCACTCTGGTTCCCGAACTGTACTCCAATATCAGTGTGGGCTGATCTCACCGGAATACTAGGACCTAAATAAAAGAGACATAAATTCGACTCCACGAAGGAGAGGAAATTTCGACCACCACTATAATGGGGGCGAAAATTTTAATGATTAAAATTGTGATAATTTTGTCTCCCTTATTCTTCTATTTATATTAAGTTCCTTTTGGGCCCAAACATGGATCTATGGAAGGTTTTGGATATGGCTCACCCAATTTACTTTTTTACTAATTAAATTGAACCCACAATTTAATACAAGCTTTAATTTGAATATTACGAGCAGCCACTACAAAATTAATATTGAACTCTCCCCATCCAAATCCGAAATTATAAGTAATCCGGGTTTCCGTTTTAACTTTCATTTCCCGCGCTAAAGATAAAAATGTCCATTAATTAATTAATGTTTGCTATGGACTTAATTAATTAACTTCTTATTAATTCCAAGAGTGGACTTAGCATGAAACACTTATTTATTATTCTTAGAGTAATCAAACTCCAACTAACTAGGTTCCGAATAATAAAACCTTGTTTCGCGCTCCTCTTGAGGACATTATCAAACGAGACTCACCTCGCGCACGATTCAATATTAATAGCATTCCTAGCACCGCTACGTATTAATCACCACTATCCAATATATCAGGATTATTGGGTTGTGAAAAACCCACAGCATTTGATAAGTCAAAGTAATGCATAATCAATACCGTATGCTCAATGCTAACCTACATTGATTAAGAAACAAATATTTATCAAGACCTCGTCTTTCAGTAGATAGCACAAAGACTCGTCTTGCTGTTAGATCCGTTCAGTGCTTTACCACACCAATGTCATCTTATTTCAGTAAGGCTTAGAAATATGCGGACTGACATTGCAACCTTTCACGATGAATAATATAATTCTATCTAGGTCGTGAAATTTTTCTTTTTCTTTGTTTAGGACTGACCGTGTTACCATTAAGTGAACGTCGCCCACAACCGGTCTACTAAAACAAAGACTTAGACTTTGTTAAGTTAACTTATACATTTAAACATGCAATTAACATCCATTAAATGTAAAACATAACAACATTATGACAAGAATAATCTGTTTTATTCATTGGAAAATAAAATAAGAGTTTTACAGTATTCAATCACTCAAAACGTAATTTCTAGTATACAAACTCTAACATTGATAACATCACATTATCAAACTTCAAGTGCTATTGCAATGACACTTGTTTCAATCCATATAAGGACTTGATCAGTTTGCATACCTTTCTCTCTTGTTCAGGTACTACAAACCCTTCGGGTTGTTCCCTATAGATTTCATCTTCTAGTTCACCATTTAGAAATGCAGTCTTAATATCCATTTGATGAATCTCAAGATTGTGCAAAGCAGCAATCGCGAGAAGCACTCGGATAGATGTAATCTTTGTTACAGGTGAATAGGTATCGAAGAAGTCATGTCCTTCCTCTTGTTTAAAACCCTTGACTACCAGTCGGACTTTATACTTATCAATGTTCCATCAGCCTTAAATTTCCTTTTAAGCACTCATTTGTACCCTAAAGGTTTAGCACCTTCATGCAAATCAACTAACACCCAAGTGTGGTTTAGCAAAATTGAATCAATTTCGCTTTGAACAGCTTCTCTCCAATGCAACCTGTCTGGGCCAGCAAAGACTACTTTTATTGACGTTGGTTCTTCATCCAACATAAAAGCAATATAGTCACGGCCAAATATTTTTTGTGTTCTGACTCTACTACCACGTCTTAGTACTGCATCACTTGGATCAGGCCTTGCACGCTTATGCGATTCGGGCTCTTCATCCACTGATTTAGAACTAGTGGCTTCATCTTCAATTCTTTTTTCATAATTGGTTATGACCTCTTCTTGGTCTTTGCAAGGAAATGTATTTTCTAGAAATACGGCATTCCTTGACTCGATTGTTGTTCCAACTGTTATAGTCAATATTTTAGACTTATGAACAACGAATCTATTTGCACTACTGTTAAGTGCATCTCCAATGAAGATACGATCAACTATTTTAGGTCTGATTGTAACTTCCTTGGGCGGGGGAACCATCACCTTTGCCAAAACCCCCCACACATTGAGGTATTTGTAAGATGGTTTCCTTCCTTTCCACAACTCATAAGGAGTAGTCTCCTTTCCTTTTAGTGGAATTTTGTTTAGGATATAGTTGGCTGTCAAGATAGCCTCCCACCCACATGTTATGTGGTAATCCTGAAATTAGTAGCAACGCATTCATCATCTCTTTTAGAGTTTGGTTTTTACGTTCTGCTACACCATTAGATTGTGGTGAATATGGAGCCGTTGTTTGATGAATTATACCACTTGTGTTGCTTAACTCCTCAAACGGTGCTACATACTCGCCTCCTTTATCACTTCGAATCGTTTTGATTTTACAACCAAGTTGATTCTCAACTTCGTTCTTATAATTTTTGAACGCTTCTATTGATTCATCTTTACTTCTTAAAAGATAAACATAGCAATATCTCGTGCAATCATCTATGAAAGTGATAAAGTACTTTTTACCACCTCTAGTTTGCACAATCTTTAAATCACATAGATCCGTGTGAATTAATTCAAGGGGTCTAGTTTTCCGTTCAACTGGGTGAAACGGTAACTTAGTCATTTTAGCCTCAAGACATATTTCACATTTGTCTTGGCTATCCACTTCAATAGCCTTTAGTAAATCTAAATTTACTAATATTTTAACGGCTTTTGAATTTGCATATCCCAATCTATAATGCCATAAATTTGAACACTCAGTCAAATAAGAGGAAGTAGATGCTTTATTATTAGCCAAAGGCTTCGTGACAACTCTAGTTGTCAGACTAAGCTTGAAGAGTCCATCAGTTACATAACCTTTTCCGATGGACTTCCCAAACTTATACAATGCGAACCTATCAGACTCAAATACAAGTTTAAATCCCTTATTAACTAGTATTGATCCTGACACTAGGTTCTTGCAGATATCCGAGACATGCAACACATCCTTCAGCATAATTCTGACGCCAGACGTCATCATGAGAATCACATTTCCGATCCCGAGGACTTCGGAGGATGTTTGATTCCCCATGTTGATCTTTCTTCCTTCCACAACATTATAGGAGGAGAACTTGCTTCTGTCTGAGCAGACATGAGCAGTCGCGCCGGTGTCTATGTACCAGCCTCCCTTGTTATCAACAAGGTTAAACTCTTTAGTGATCACAGCCACGAGGTCATCTTCATCCCAGTCCTTAAATTCCTTCTCAACGATGTGGGCTGCCGTCTTCTTCTTCTTGCTTCGGCAGTCTTTGGCAAAGTGGCCAATCTTGCCACACTTTTAGCATTCTCCTTTAAACTTCTTTGTAGACTGCTTTCCCTTCCCCTTGTCCTTCTCATTGGGACGACTTGGGCGAGGGCATTTGTTGGAGGGGCCGCCCCGCTCCAACAAGTTGGCTTTTGCATCAAGGGGGTTGAAGCCCTTAGCCTTTTGATCGCTTTTGCGCACGTCAGCCTCGATGCGCAACTTCACAATCAAGTCTTCAAGACTCATCCTCTTTCGCTTGTGGTTGAGGTAGTTCTTGAAGTCCTTCCAATAAGGTGGAAGCTTCTCGATGAGTATGCACCGTACAAAGTTGTCGGGCAAGCTCATCCCTTCAGCCACAAGTCCGTGGATGATCATCTGGAACTCTTGAACTTGTTCCACGACTGGTTTAGAATCGACCATCTTGTAGTCCATAAACTTGGATACTATAACATGTTCCGTACCGGCAGCATTGTCGATACTATAGTTCTTTTTTAGGCTTTCCCACATCTCTTTGGATGTGGTTACAATGGAGTATACATTGTACAAACTATCATCTAAGTGTAAAGCACTTAGAATGAAATTTTACAAAGATAATCTCCTTTGCGGCCATTGTTCATAGTCCGCCATGATCTCAACGCTTGTCTCTTGATCTTGGCGCGGGTGGCTCGCTTTCCATGAGGAAGTTGACGACGCCCAATGTTGTCAAGTAGAACAACATCTTTTAGTACCACCGTTTGAAGTCAGATCCTCCAAACTTAGGTGGTTTCTCGGCGGGTGGCATCATTCTTGGTGCCATTGGTGCCGAATTTGGTCCATGGAAGGAACCAATCCCGTTGCCCCCGAAGGAGCCAACAACATGGTTGGTCATAGAGCCCCCACCATTCATGTTAGGCGTAGAACCTGTCATGTTCATGTTGGGCATTAAGCCCGCCATGGTCATATTGGTCCCAAAGGAGCCAATACCTGTGTTGAACCCGAAGGTTCCAACACTCGCATGAGACCCGAAGGCCCCAACAATCGCGTGAGACTCAAAGGTCCTAGCAGTCGTGTGAGACCCGAAGGCCCCAACACACGATCTATTAAAGGATCCGAAGGAACCACATGGAACAAACTGATCCACTCGAGGTGGATCCACCAGTGAGCCCATGGGTGTTAACATACACCCAAGGGGTTGTTGATGAAGATGGATATAGCCCGGGAGTTGGCATCATAGATGGAATCGACGACGTGTTGACCGGACCTACGGTAGACACCATGGTGGAGGAGATGATGGCGGCGGTGGTGGCTGGAGTGGTGGCAGCAGTACTCGATTCAATCGATTCATGCAATCAAGAATTGATACGTGCAATGTTATCCATTTACTTTGGCAGATTTAGGAGAGACAGAAGCGGCGGGTTGTTCAACAGTTAATTAATATGTATAATGTGAAGATTACACGTGAATAAGCACAATGTGTATGTCATTTCATAAGAAACTCAATAGTATAAGAAACTTCTAAGATTTAATTTTGGTGGAAATTTTTAGAGTTTTACCCTAAAATTAACTGGCGACAGAAGGAGTGATTCATATGACTTATATAATGGTGAGATATTGTTATATTCCACCCTCAAATTCGTCAGGGTGAAATTTGGAGGGGTTGGAATTTTTCGTATTGGATTGGACCAGCCCTCTATTCAACTAACCCAAATTTATAGTTAGGTCAGTGATTTTTTCATTTTCAGTCCAAATATGCCGTTAGGTCAGTTACATTTGGATCATAGTCAGCGACTCACTCTGATACCATGATAAAACCTTATAAATTTAAGTTCTCTCTTCCTAAATCCAAGTCGACGAACAAATGAGACTTATATAGTGGTATTAGTTCTCTCAATTGACAGCCCATGCAATCTTATTTTCTTACTGTGGTACTAGTATCACTATAGTCTATAAATACGCCCTCAAACTCAACTAATAATATCAAGGCAAATCTCACTACTCATTATTAAACCAGCTTGTTATATTGATCATGGAGAAGGTGATTAGGAGGTCTGCAAACTATGAAGCCAGTATCTGGGACGACGACTACATTCAGTCGTTCGCTAGTCCATACACGGTAAAACTCTAGAATCATTAATCACAGTTCATGCACGAACACATTGAATGAGTTTCACATTCATGCAGGGGGAGAAATACATTCGTGAAGCTGAGAAGCTGAAAGATCTGGTGAGAATACTGATCCACGAAACTGAACAAGAGCTCGACCAGCTTCTCCTTATCGACAATCTACAGAGGCTGGGCTTATCTTACCACTTTAAGGACCAGATAGCTAAAATGTTGGACAACATTTATGAAGCACACGAATGGTTAGAAAAGGACTTGCATTTCACATCTCTCAAATTCAGACTTCTCAGACAGCATGGTTATCATGTTCCTCAAGGTTAATTATAACACATTTGAATGAAACTAAACTAATTAAAACTAACAATATTATCTTAACTAACTAACTAATCCTTAACTGATTTGTTGGTGCAGAGGTTTTCTGTAGTTTGATGGATGAGGAAGGAAACTTCAAGGCCTCCCTGTATAAAGATGTGAGAGGGCTCGTATCTCTGTATGAAGCTTCGTATTTAACCATGGAAGGGGAAAGCATAACGGATTTAGCCAAAGATTTTTCACTGACTCACCTTGCTCGAAGGCTTGACCAAATCACAGAGCCAAGTCTAAGGGAGCAAGTGAGGCATGCTTTGGAGGTTCCTCTACACTGGAGATTGCAGAAGCTAAAAGCCAAATGGTTCATACAAGTGTACGAGAATACGTCCGAAGCAAACCTTGCTCTGGTGGAGCTGGCTAAGTTGGACTATAACATGGTACAAGCAACATACCAGCAAGAGCTCAAGCAACTGTCAAGGTAAATTAGTTAGTAGTACATTGGTACTAGTTTTTACTTTTTAGTAAGATTGGAAGCATAAATTGTTGGTGAGTTACAATTTCAGTTGGTATAAAGAGACTGGTCTGCCGGAAAAGCTAGGATTTGTTAGGCACCGGCTGGCAGAGAGCTTCTTCTGGGCTCTGGGATTCATTCTGGAGCCTCATCTTGGATATTCAAGGGAGATTTTAAGCAAGATGACTGTTATGATTACCATTATAGACGACATATACGACGTATATGGAACCATGGAAGAACTTGAATTGTTCACTCACACAATTGAGAGGTTAGTTTGATTGCTTCATATATTCACATATATCATCACTGTCAATTGCAACCACTAATGCTGCTATCTTCAGGTGGGATATTAACTCACTGGACAGCCTTCCAGAATACATGAAGATTTGCTTCTTAGCTCTTTTCAATTCTGTGAATGAATTGGCTTATCATATACTCAGAGACCAAGGTTTTAATATTATCTGAAATCTGAGGAATCTGGTAAAAACATGTGTATATATTATCTATATATATACTAAGATTATGATAATTTTGAGGATGTTTGGTAGTAATAATGTGTTTGTTGACTCAGTGGGCAGAACTGTGTAGAGCTTACTACTTAGAAGCAACATGGTTTCACAGTGGTTATGTCCCAACCACAAATGAGTACCTAAATACAGCATGCATTTCCGTTGCCGGTCCTCTAATTCTTTTTTGCGGTTACTTCACCACAAATACTATCAAAATGAAGGAATTGAAGAGCTTAGAACAGTATCCCGGTATCATTCGCTGGCCATCCACAGTTCTTCGTCTGGCTGATGACTTGGGAACTTCATCTGTAAGAAAACAATATATGTAGTATAGCCTATATGTATCTTAAGCCTTCTACGTTTGAATATAGTAGTATGTTCTTAAACAGGATGAAATGAAACGAGGGGATGTTCCGAAGTCAATCCAGTGCTACATGAAGGAAACAGGATGCTCTGAGGAGGATGCTCACAAACATATAATGCAGCTGATAGACACGGCACTGAAGCGAATGAACAAAGAGATATTGATGGAGAATCCCATAAAGAATTTCAGGGACACTGCCATGAATCTTGGACGGATCTCACTCTGCATGTATCAACATGGAGATGGCTACGGCCTTCCCCATTCCGAAACCAAGAAAAATTTGATGCCCCTTGTCGTTCAGCCCTTTTCGATGCCTTGAATTCCTACACAGCAGCTATAAACATATATATATATATATGTTGTATTTCAATAAGGATGAGTCCCTATATATGCCTTGGTTTAGGGAACTGGTTGTTGTTTCATGTCACAACATACGCTTCTTAATATGTATCCGACATAAATCAAACAAGTGGTCTGTTTTGTAATAAGTCGTGCCTTGTACATCATTATCGATCATTTGATCTTCGTAGATACATTCACATCCAACTAGTCTCTCTCCTTTTATAAACTCACACCACTCTTGAGTGTTTATAAGCATGTTTTACTGTTTTACTCTATGCATTTTTCTTATGAAAGTTGGATTGAACTTGTAGGATCAGGGTCCTGGGTCCAAAGTAATTAAATATATTGTGCAATTGCTATATATATATTTATATAAGACATTTAATTAACAAACTTATATGAAACGTTCGCAACTAACAAAACTAAAGAAAATGTTCGGTCGAATTTTACAGCTACACAGTTCGACTCTACAATAATATAGGAAAATTACTACTAGCCTACTAGGAGTACTTTTCATAACTACTTTTTGCATTTAATTTACTATTCCCACGGGTTTAATATGTAGAATATGTATAATGGGAAAAGTACACATGACTATTTGTCATTTCATAAGACTATCGACAGTATATGAAACATTCAAGATTTTATTACTGTAACATTATTTATTTCCATTTGCGGGTGTAGGGTAGGATGTTTGATATGTACTCCCTCCGCCCCATATAATTTTACACAATTTGACGTGACACGGGTTTTAAGAAATATAATAGAAAATGAGTTGAAAAAGTTGGTGGGATGTGGGTCCTACTTTTAAAGTATTGGTTTTATAATAAAATGTGAGTAGAAATGAGTTAGTGGAATATGGGGTCAACTACCAAAAATGGTAAAAGTGAAATGGGTAAAATTATGTGGGACGGACTAAAATGAAATACTGGGTAAAATTATGTGGGACGGAGGGAGTATAATGTGAAGAGTACACATGAAAAATCACGATTAATGTGTATGTCATTTTATATGACTAAAATGTGGTCCTGAAGATTTTATTAATTTGTTCAAAACATTATTTTTTGAATTATTTTGTCCATCACAAATGAGAACGGCCCGGATTAAGTCCTTTTTGGACGACCATGTTTAAATTTAACAGTCAACGACGGTTTATGAATTTTGACTAGATTAAGAGTTTATATTAGACTTTTATATTTTTTTTCCAAAAAATATTCTAATTTAATTTGAAAAAAACAAATTAAAAATAACAACTTGTCTTTTATGAACACGTAGTCAACTATGGACCTTTAGAACTACAGAAGAGAGACAGGTGAGCGAGCGGTGGACGATACCTCCAATTTCGGTACGAATTTTTCCATTGCAAGATTCGGGCTTTATTCTGAACCGTCAGCAACCATGGGAAACCTACAATGGGGAAGCTATTCTTTGTTTGTGAGAGAAAAGATTGTCGTTTTTTCAAGTGGTGTGAGCCAATCGACGAAGACGCCGCCGTGTCTTCTTCAATCTCACTGTCCGAGACAGAACGTGCGAGTTTTAGTTTGATTTTGTGCAAAGTGAGAGAGAGAGGGAGAGAGACGGCGATTCTTAATTTTAGGTTTTGTTGTAGTATTTTTTTACTTAAGAGTGATAGTTATACCTGACCGATAGAGGTGAAGAGAACTGCTCCTCTGGAAGTAGTAATGGTGGTGTCAATAGATCGATCCCGAGCAAGGTAATCGCTTCCATTATTTTAGTAAGCGCGCCTCTCTTCTTCTGAAACACGATGCGTATCCATAGCTTAGTCCCACAGACACGGTTCACCTCAACCTCAACCTCCACCTGTTAATAAATGATAAGTAATTGCAGTTATAATGCTGATCAATTTGAGATAGAATGAGTACTACTTTTATTCCATGTTTCTTAATCTCTTTCTCGTCGTCAGTCTCCTTCAGTTTGATCTTCTCTTCATCGACACTAGTCTCCTCCAATTCCAGGAGATGGTTGCTTAGTTCTTCCACGCCACGGTCATTATCAGCTCTTCGATGTACGTGATTGCATCGGTGATTATAGTGGATTTAGTCATCTGCACCAACAAACTCATATTCAGAGAGACTAAATCACAAGTAAGGATTCGTACTGAGAGGTTTTCGATTACTTGCATTGGTGATGTTGGGTACTAAGGCGCGCAGCTCTAGCTGTCTGTCCCCGAGCTTCTTGCGCCTTCTCCTCTCAGCTTCGAGGTTCTTGGATTTGAACCTTTCATCGCCCTCGTTGCTGGTGTTGTGGCACTCGTTGTCCATGCCTCCTCCTCCCATTGCTTTGCCAAATGATGGGAGGGAAATTATTATTTATAAGTGTATTTCACAAGATTAGCACATGACAGAGTCAAGTGGGAATCTTCTTGTTGAAATTTGTTAGGCTTCCTTTGGTCAACATACACATTTGATTAGTGTCTTTGGGAGTTGAGAGGTTCATTTCTAGCATGAGAGAGAGAAAGAGAAATAGAGGGATTTTTCAGCTTAATGTAAAAATATGTTATTAAGAAATTGAATTTCTGACCCTTTTTAACCGTAATATCAGCAAACTACTCGTGGCCTTGTTAATTTATATACATATGGTTGAAAGTAGCACAGTAGTACAATATAGTGTGAGCATAGCTGTCTAAGGGTGTGTCTGGTAGCCCAAACAATTTTTATCATGTTTTGATGGATAATGGGCTTTCTTTAATTGGTGGATAGGATAGTATGTGGTTTGGTTCAGTCCATGGAGGCTGATTGAGCTTATATCAAGAGTTTGGTTCAACCAAGGAATGAAGGAAACAAAATGCCATCTGCCTAAACTACCCTCTCACGTCTGGGCAAATATTAGCGCCGCACATCAACTCCAAAAAGTGTACCAAGTGCAAATGCTCCTATGATTACTCATCCTAACTGATATGATATGCTATATAATTCACACTTTATTGTTTCATAAAAGACTCGAAAACAGACTATCGATGCAAGGTCCAATTCTAGCATGCTTCGAAGAACATATAAATGAGAGACAACCAATGCAACAACCATTGTCACGTACTTAGTTCAAGTTGAGAAGAGGAAGAGTTAACAACAAAATGCTTCACTGAGTTAGCTAACCTATGCTAAGTTGTGCATAAAATTGATACTATTATAGATGTGGGAGAGTGTTCACCCATGTCAAAGCTCAACAAGCTGTGGGATGAGATCAGAGTCCCATAGTCCAACAATGGCAAAAGAGGTGGTTTGAACAGCGTGAGATGTCATAGCGATTAGAGATTGCAGCTTCTTTATTGAGGCCTTTGTTTTGTCCAATTTCGACTCCTCTTCACCGTGGTACTCCTGCCCCTGAAGTGCAGATAGCTTCTTCTCATGCTCGATTTTCGCTGCTTCACGAGCCAGCAATTGTGATCACACACATAAGACATGAAATTTTGAAATAAGTAGACACGATTTACAAGCTTATTATACCTTCACTTCCTGATACAGTTTCTTCTCCCAAGCCAAGAGGCGTTCCCAGAGTGGAACACAAGCTCTAATTGCCATTGGAGAGCTCGACTGAGCTGGGCTCGAACCGGTATTTAAGCGTCAATGGAGGCTTTGAAGTCCAGCTTGAGCTCAAGTTGCTCAACATTCCACTAGAGTGATACACTCTCTCTACAACACCAAATCAAATTCACAGTCATATGTTAAAGAAACACAACTCAAACTCAAAAGCATATATAGCATGTGAAACAAAGCAATCAGCATATTCAGTTCTCAACTGCTTGAAGCTTCGATGCAGCTGATCCCGCCCAGCCTCCAGCATCTCTGTCACCTGCTCGCCAGCGGAAGCAGCCTTGTCGAAATACTCCATGAGAGCTGCAGGTCAATGCACAACAATCATATGGGTAATCGTAATCAGTTTGATGGAACGAAATCAATTAATTAAGCTGACCAAATCGGGCTGAAAAAAATTAAGCAACAGATCGATACGACACCCATGAATCGAACATTGAAAAAAACCTGACCCGGATTTCAGGGCGAAATCAACTATGCAATCCAGTCTTATCGAACACAAATTTGCAAAATTGGCACAAATGCAGAACGACTTTAGCTTACCAGACTTTTACCAGATGCAGAGACAAAATTTGTTCAAATCGGACTCGAATTCAAACATCAACACCAAATCCCACATTCACTGCCAACAGATCGAAGCCAAAAATTGACAATTCGGCATACCCGGAAGGTAGCACGAAAGAACCGGATAGAAAACAGTCTGACACCGGAATTGAAAAGAGTGCGACGCCGCCGAGTTTATACTTGCACACCAGCGACGACCCGATTTCACCTGCAACGGTTCACAAAACGCAAGTAATTAACGGCTTCAGAGGGCAAATTGGGCACAATACGCTTCCTTTCAGCGCATTCGGCGGAAGCCGAAAACTAATACCACTCCTCACCTTGACAGAGTTAACACACTTGTGCTGATTGTAGTATGTATAAGCCTGAAACCCGGCTGCTTTATTCCGGGTCGGCCGTTTGGTGTTCGGCGAACCAAACGGTGGAATAGGCGTGTAAGATTTGGGTTTCACGGCATTTTCGGGCTACCAGACGAGCCCTAAACATGTAGAAGTTACAAGTACATTATTCTCTTGTCAAGTTGTTTTTCTCTCACTTTTCAGTGTCAGTTATGTTTGTTAGAGTACTTTATTTTTCTAGAATTATGTTCAGAGCATTATATGTACAGGTGATGGTTTGGATATTAATTATGCACAAAAGACTATACGTTATAAGTGTTGAATTCCACAATTTAGTTGCTAAGAGATTAGAGTTATGTAGTACTAAATGTGAAGGTCACAACTTCAAACCTTCATGGATACAATTTCATGTTTTTGAAGATAAGGGTACTCTGATTGGAGCTAATTGGCCCAACCTATTTGACAACATCATCATATACTCGGGCTCCTGCTTCTCTCTAACTTTCTCTCTCTAGCAACTCCCGTCGACGGAAATCTTGGGGGTACAGATGGGACGCCGATCACCTTCACGGCGACGGACGCATCGGGGAAGAAGATAGCAGGTGGCAAGAGAGAAACCGAGAGGAGCATCGGAGGAAGACTAAAAATGAGGAAAGCCAGTCCAAGACCAGTCATGAAAGGAGATTGTAAGAAGAGGTTTAATCTTACTCCTTCACCTAAGGTTAAGCCGGTGTTCAAGCGTACAATAGTCTGCGACAAATCTGTCGGAGGAAATTCCAAGGAGATAGTGCAGCTGGAGAGAATGAAAAAGAGGCTGATAATAAATCGCACAAAGAAGATGATCAAGGGAGCGAGAAGGCCTGTTCCGTTGAGGCAGAGATGGTGAATACCCAGCAAGGGGGGTCGGAGACAGAAATTGCGCCGGTGGAAAGCCCGAATACTCTATAGACCCCAGCTGGGGACCCTTCGATCCAAATAGAACCTGCAGCTGGGAATATAGCATCGCCGGAGACTGTGGTGTCGCAACCGGAAATTGCAGAATCGAACGTTGGAGGGGACAGCCTACATCCATCAATGGACAGCCATACGGTACAAGACACGCAAGCTATCTTTTTGGCGGGTTCTGAAGTTGAATTCCAAAATGGGAAAGAGTGGGAAGAAGGTACCAAAAGTGGGATTCAAACGAAGTCAAACCTAGACTCTAGCTGGTCAACATCCACCTTGCCGTTTGTCTCTTGTCATGAAAATGACACACAGCTAGACAAAATAACAGCTCAGCCTCTACTTTGCCTTTTCCCTAACCTGTTGAATAGTCAAACTCCAATCTTGGAGGATGTAGAAATGCACGTGGCAGCCATGTCGGATACCAACACCCTGTTTGACGAGAATTTTCCACCCCTCTCTCATGGAACAACGAGGTCCTATTGCTGCGAAGTTTGAAGGGATGCGTCACAAAGAAAATGCTTGGAGTCGCCATCCAGCCTCGGCAGGTAACCAGAATATCCCAAAGAGCCTTATTGGCGGTCCAAACGCAGCGGTGCCTAGGAGACAGGAGGCACCCGCTCACTCAATTAAAATGAACGCCTCTGCTCCAAACAACACCAACCAACCATCGATGGCTAATAGAGTTGTGGAGGGTGTTGCTGCATCCAAAAACAACGAGCCTTTCGTTCTTCAACCCGACAAGATCAAGAAGATTGGCTGCGTGGGGCTAAGGGAGGGTCGACCGTCACTCTACTTCTTGGGAGAAGACACACACTTTCTTGCAGAAAAGATGGGTCACGCGGTTGTTGGTAAGTTCTCACATTCGATTCCATCCACTAACCAAGTTCAGAAAATGCTAGGTAATATCAAGTTCACCAAGGGCTTCAAGTGGAACTACATCAATGCTAAACATCTCATCATTCAATTTGACGATATCGAGGACTATGCAAAGATGCTGAATGGACCCAGCGGCACCCCGGTTTGGTATGCTGATCACCATCAAATGAGGGTGTTCAAATGGACGCCGGACTTAGACTCATTCTTCGAAACACCAATCAATGTAGTCTGGTGCAACGTGATTGCTGTTCCTATTCATATTTTTGAGGTGTCAGCTCTATATGCAATCGACAGCTTACTCGGCAACCCCATTCAGCTAGATCATGACACGGCAAACAGAAAACGGCTTTCATTCGCACGCATTTGTGTCGAAATAGATATATCAAAACCACCTACGGAGGAGATAGTTCTTGAGATTCTTGGGAAGAGACGATTCTAAAAGTAAAGTGGGAAAAGATCCCAACTTATTGTAAGGAGTGTAAACAGGTCGGCCATGCTAGTAGAAACTGTCATGCCTATGGGAAGAAAGATAATCCGGCAGAAAACTTCCCCAACCCGGCCTATAACTGGCGGCAATGGAACTACCGAGCTAAACAACTGAACAGCATAGAGGGAGGGGCTAAATCACAACCCCACGAGCACAAGAGAGAATCTGACTTTGAGAGGGAGAAAACGAAGCAACATGAGCTACAAATGAGAAATGAGGAGGCCTATAATTATGAGAAAGATCTAGACAACTCTGGCCGTCCGAAGTCTCCAACAATCGCGGACTTCATCAATGAGGATGGTTTTATCAAGCAAGGACGCCGAGGGAAGAAGGATAAGCAAGGCAATAACATAAATGATCAGTTATCGAGATCAAACTCGATGGATAATGTGGAGCTCGGAGTCAGGGCCTCCTCTTTCATGGCAAGATTTCCAAAACAGAGGAGTTCGGAGGGCCGACCACAACAAGACCAGGGCTCTTGGTCTCTACAACGATTTGAAAAACCTAACTACTTTCGACAACTAGAGGAAGGGGTGTTCGTGGAAGATCTGATCGGCGAAGATCATGAGATGGAGGAAAGGCCTGGCCCTCGGGAGAATGGTGAAAGCTCCACAGATCCGCTGATAGACTCTACATCATGGCCAAGAAAGATGTTGAGATGAATGGGAGCAAACAATCAGAGGGGGCCTCCGCCTCATACCCGAGATAGTTTCCTCATGACGTGCAATATTTTGGTTTGGAATGCGCGGGGCTTGGCTAATGCCAAAACCCAGAGCGTACTCAATCATTTAATTATAACATACAAATTATCGTTTGTAGCTATTATTGAGCCTCTAACTCTCCCTCGGCCGGAAATCTTCAGGCTAGTTAAATTGGACTTCAAGGGTGGCAACATCATTTAATTATAACATACAAATTATCGTTTGTAGCTATTATTGAGCCTCTAACTCTCCCTCGGCCGGAAATCTTCAGGCTAGTTAAATTGGACTTCAAGGGTGGCAACATCACAAATAAAATTTGGCTCTTTGCTGAACGGGACTGGAAAGTGGAGTCAGGATTCGGAGCAGGTGCTCCACGTTCAAATATCATCATGTGCCCTCAAAAATCCCTTCTACGTTTCGGTTGTGCATGGTAAATGGTCACGATGAGATAGAATGCCTTTGTGGAACTCGCTTAGGGAGATTGCGGAGAACATAGGAGTTCTGTGGGCAGTAGATGGTGACTTCAACATCTATCTCAACGAACAAGAACGATGTGGAGGTGCCTTGGAAGGAGCAAGGGGAAAAACTTGCGAAATGTTAGATTTTGCATAAGTTATCACAGACTGCCACCTTATCGACCCTAGTTTTGATGGTCCTCTGTTTACTTGGGCACGAGGGGATCTCTTCGAAAGACTTGATCGGATTCTGATTAATGAGGGGTGGGGAACCAATTTTGCATTAACACGAGTTACAGTTCTTCCAAGAGTGGTGTCGGACCATGGTCCCTTACTTCTACGATGCATGGAATCGGAAAACAGAGCACATTCCCCGTTTCATTTTCAAGCAATGTGGACCAGACATCACCTTTTCCTTGAGGAGGTCAGAAAGTTATGGAACATCGATACTGGATGGCAGGGTATGAGGAACCTTCAAATCAAACTTGACTCGGCTAAAAAGGGGTTGAAGCGGTGGAATAAAGAGGTATTTTGTTACATCTTTGTGCGTCTAAAGATGGCCGAAAGTGAGGCAAAAGAAGCCCAACAAACTTATATGAAGCCTGCCCTTCGGTAGAAAACATAGAGCTACACCATAAAAAAACAGCAGAGTACCTTCTCAGTCTTTGAATGGAAGAGGACTTCTGGAGGCAAAAAGCTGTTATCCGATGGGTGGTCGAGGGAGAACGGAATACAAAATTTTTTCAAGGATGGGTGCGACAAAGAAGAGTGAGATCCCATATCCATGAAATCCAAGATGGTGATCGAAATATTTTAAATGAAGATGAATTTCGGCTGTCTGCAACAGCTTTTTATCAAAACCTCCTCACATCTGATACTTCAATGCTTGGAGAACCTAGCCTGGAAATTTTACAACAACTTCCCGATGGCCTAGATGTGGAGGCCATGAGTGACACACCACTGGGGGATGAAGTGAAACGGGTGGTGTTCGGCATTTCTGCAGATAGCACCCCAGGTCTAGATGGCTTTCATCTCTCTTCTTCCAAGTTTGTTGGGAAATTGTGGGGGAAGACGTTATCGCAGCTGTTGGGGATTTCTTTGCAGGAGCATTCATGCCAAGAAGCTTTACAGCTACAATGATTGTTCTCCTCCCGAAAAAGGAGAACCCAAAATCTTGGTCAGATTATCGGCCTATCAGCCTGTGTAATGTGACAAACAAAATCATTTCCAGGATTATCTCGGAAAGACTCGCCCCCTTCTTACCTTTGCTCACCGTCCCAAATCAGAGCGGGTTTGTTAAGGGGAGGTTACTCAGTGATAATGTCCTTCTTGTGCAGGAGATGATCCGAGATCTAGCGAAATGTTCTCCCACCCCCAACGTGGCGATTAAACTTGACATGGCCAAAGCTTACGATCGTGTCCAATGGCCTTTCGTGATGAAAGTGTTGAGGCAAATGGGCTTTACACACAAGTGGTTGAACCTGGTGGAGAGGTGCATTAACTCATGTTGGTTCTCGGTTCTTATCAATGGTACAGCCGCGGGGTTCTTTAAATACACTAGAGGTCTCCGTCAAGGTGATCCCTTTCTCCTACTTTGTTCATCATTGCAGCAGATTACTTATCAAGGAGCCTGGACAAACTTATTCTTGGTCGGAAAGAGATGAGGTTTACTAAGACGCTGAAGGGGCTTCAAGTTTCGCATCTCGCTTATGCTGACGACATCATTGTTTTCACGCAAACGAGACAAGAATCTCTGCATGAACTGGTCGAATGCCTGAGATAATTATGCGAGTGCCTCGATACAGAAAATCAACATGGAAAAGAGCCATTTTTTTATGGCCGAGAAGCATGGGAGCTGGGCGCCGCAAGTCGAAGCGGTTGGTGGGTTCCAACAAGGCGAGTTTCCTTTCACCTATCTCGGTGTCCCGATATTCAAACGTAGGAAGAAAACAGACATGTTCATGTTTATAAGGGAAAAGATCTCCGCCCATATACACTCCTGGTCACACAAGTTCCTGTCATTTGGTGGGAGATTGACCCTCATTAAAAGTACTCTCGGTGCCATCCCGCTCCATGTGTTACAAGTACTCGAGCCTACAAAAGAAGCAATGGAACAAATGGAGAGCCTCTTTGCTAGGTACTTTTGGGGAACAACACATGAATAGGGGTGGGTCGATACGATATATCGTTTCGAAAACGTCGTATCGTGTATCGTATCGAAAATATCGATATGAAAGAATTTCATATCGTTATCGTATCGAAATTCGATATATCGAACTTTCGATATAAAAAATTTCATATCGTTATCGTATCGATATTTCGATATATCGTTAAATATCGATATATATCGATATATATCGATATATCGAAAATTTTCAATATATATCGTATTTCCGATATAAAACGATATATCGTGATATAAGGAAATTCATATCGTTATCGTAAACGATATAAGGAAATTCATAAATTTTCACTTTGGGCGAAATTTATGCTACAAAAATACTGCAGAAACGTTGCGCCATCTAAAGCTCCTTTCGCCGGAAAACAAAGTCTCATCTGGAAAAGGATGGCGAAGGCAGGGAGTGCAATTCATAACTCTATCCACTGGGCACTTGGAGATGGTGAAATTCATTTCTGGGAGGACATCTGGTGGGGAGACAAACCCATGAGCGAGATATATAACCCAAGGAAGGTACCACGTCAAAAGAGAGTCAAGGACTTATGGATCAATGGGACTTGGAACGAGCCATTGGTCCAAAGTGTTTTAGTTCCAATGGGGGTTCCGAGGGAGGTTATTGAAAAAATCATCAATATCCCCATTGGTTCGGGGGGAAAGACACTCTTCGGTGGACTCGCTCATCACACGGCAACTTCTCAACAAGCTCCGCATGAGAATTGTGCAGACACCGGCAGCCGGATATGATGGTATTTAATCTGATTTGGAGCGACTGTATTCTTCCTTCCATATCCATCTTCATCTGGAGACTTCTTGCCAATAGAATTCCGGTTGATGCTAAACTTCAATGGAGAAAAATTAGTCTTGCCTCGAAATGTAGATGTTGTAGATCCCCGAATGTCGAAACGAGAGAGCACTTGTTTTTGAATGGTGAGGTAGCGGCTGAAGTCTGGGGGAAGGTCGCTGCCTGGTTTCCAAACATGCCAATCTGGAATAATAATGTTGCAGACCTGGAGACAAGAATCAGATTCTGGCACCGTCGTCTGTGCCAAACAACTAGTCCACACGCTAGCTCCATCATCCCCTGCTTGGTGCTCTGGTGGTTTTTATGGTCGCAGCGAAATGAACTAATCCACAGGGGATCTTTGTTCTCGGAAGATACGGTTCTGGGCAGGGTTGCACAGTATCTTCAGCAACTAATCACAACCGGTAAAATGAACAAGGAACATTGGAGTGGCTGTGACATTCCGGAGCTTCTGAATATATCTTCTTGGGGAGTAAAGCCACGCAAACTGGTCATATTGGTTAGATGGATCCCACCGAACATTGACTGGGTTAAACTAAACTCCAATGGAAAATGGAACTTAGTGGGGATGGGAGCATTTGGCATCCTCCGGGATACACGAGGTAATATGATCCGAGGGTACACAACGAAAATCTCTGCAGGATCTCCTATTGATGCGAAGTTGCAAGCTTTGTCGCTCGGGCTTGACCTCATTCGTGGAGGAGAACTGAGGCTATGGATTAAAATCGGATCAGCTGAAATTGTGGCATTGCTGCGAAACAACAAATATGGTGCTGCGAGTACGTGACATCGGATTACGAAGATCCCAAACAAATTGAAGAACTTCACGGTCAAGATTTCTCATAGTCCAAACGTGGGCAACAAAGTGGCAATCTGGCTGGCACAGCAAGGATGCAAGGAAACAAGCCTTATAGGGTTCGACCACATCACAACCCCGGCTATGGTCAAGGCGATGGTGAGAATGGAACAGTTTGGAATCCCAAATTTCCAATTTCTTGATAGATAATGACCTATTTCCTGGTTTTTGTTCGCACTAATTGTAAGCCTAGGAAGAGAGTAGATTGGTGTCCTTCCAAATATTGAGAGGTGGACCCCACGATACTCTCTTGTTTTCTCCGTCGAGCATGTCACTTTTGGACATGGCTTGGACTGTATGCAAGTATCTCATATCAGAAGGAGTAGATATGAGAAAGATTCAAAAGGAGAAGATCGAGAAATTTGATTGGATATATGAAGAGAAATTTGGCCGAAGGGCGCAATAGTTAAGTGATTGGTCGGTTTTCATCAATAAGTTGTTAGGGAAACACCACGGACATGAGAAGGCTACACGAGAATTGGATATAAGGTGAACGAGAAATGGAGAACGGTTTAAAGGACGTAATCAAATTTCGGGACGAAATTTTTGTTAAGGTGGATAGAATGTAACACCCCGAGTGTTCATGCACTCGTTTTGTAGTATAAAAAAAAATTTGGACGAAGAGACGATTGGAATTAAAGTGCAATAATCAGATAGAATGTTCTACACCCATTTATACACAAGAAAGGAACTTGCTACATCTTAGCTATTCTACAAGCCAAAGTCTACAAGTTTGACTCTAGCTAAAAGTGGTAATGGAACCAAAGAAAGCTTGAAGCATGAGTCATCTTCTCTTCCCTTCTCGATTTTGGGACAACCACAAAATGCCAAGTTCCACCTTGCAACCTGCCAAGATACACCAAAATGGTTAGGAAGAGATCCCCAAGCAAAGTGATGACAAGTTAAAAAACCATTAGGAGATCAGCTGAGATACACTCTCCAGGAAGTGAGATCAGCCAAGGACATGTCTCCCAAGAATTTCACCAATTTGGCAAAAAATGGCTTTTTAGCTCAACTCAAAAAGAGAGGTGAATTGCTAGCTCAAAATAGAAATTGAATCTCTCCAATGCCTTACACCAATTTAATAGCGAAGCTTTAAACGCAAAACCATAAAGGAGAGAGAATGTTTAACTCAAATTATCCACAAAATGCCAAAAGTGAAGGCCTATATAAGAAGCTGCCGTCCCCTCCATCCTCCACACATTTCAACACTAAAATTTAACATATCAAGGAGTGCAGCAAGGAGGGGGAGGAAGAGGAGCAAGGAGCGACGGCAGTGGCAGCGCGAGAGTGCAGCCCGGTAAACCGGAGGAATCACCAAAGCAAGGTAAAACACTAGCACACCCTCTGCCTTTGTTTTAGACATCATGCTAAGCTCAAGAACATAGAATTATGGCAATAGAAACCTCATAACAGTAGCAAAACCATGTCAAGCCTCACCACTTTGATCAAATACAAGAATTTAAATCTCACAAAGCTAATGCCCAAAGAGGAACTCAACATAATGAACTAGATGATGGGAGTTAGAGGCTTAGCTTAGTGCGTAGATGATTTCCGGGGATGACGGGGTGAGGACGGAGCTCCGGAGCGGCGGCTGGTGCCGGCGCCGCCAAGCGAAGATAGAGAGAGGGGCGATGGTGTCGCTGAGCTCGATAGAGAGAGGGAGCTCAGAGCCGACGGGTGGCTACTGGCGAATTCAGCCGAGAGAGAAATAGAGAGAGCTCGACGGAGAAGATGACCGGCGGATTTCTGGCAGCGAGCACAGTGAGAAAGAGAGAGGGGAATGGAGGAGCGCCGGCGGTGCAAGGGCGCTGTCCAGAGGGAATTCCCGGCGGAGACGAGCGTTTCGCCGAAGGAGGCGGAGAAAGAGGCGTGAGGGAGAAGAAGGGAGGCGCTGCTGCTTCTTCAATTTCAATTAGGATTTTCAGATTTGGGGAAATAAGAGAGATGTGCAGATGAGAAATAAGAAAGGAGTGAAAGATGAGGAGAGATTTTGGATTTCTCAGAGGTAGGTTTCTGAATGTGAAATTGGAGAAGAAAGAGTAGAGATAGAAGAGAGAATATTGCGATGGCAGCTGGAGAAAGAAGTTGTAAATCTCTAAATTGGAGAAGAAGGCGTGTGGGTTGGAAATGAGTTATGGAGTCCATTTAGATGATTGGGCCACTTACTAATTTCTCAAGTTGGGCCTTTATTTTAATTGCTTGGTGTAGGTTGGGCCAATAAGTTACTGGAGAGACCATATTAAGTGAAGTTGGGCTGCTTTGGTTGGGCCCAAAGTAAATTAAAGAGGCAGAAGCGCAGTTGTACCGGATGGAAATAAATTTATAAAAGAGTGGTGCAGTAAAGTAATTTGGTTTTGAGCCGGAATTCTAATTAAGTTCTTGGGCCATAATTAATTAGGGGCATGCATTCTAATTAGAAGTTTAAGAATTTTCTTAAGTCTTGTTAGTAAGTTGTGTTGTTTTTAAAAAGGTTATCTCCGCGAGTTAAGGTTGGAGTCAGGAAAAAAATTCAAGTTAAGGAGCTTTAAGCGAACGAAGTGGGCTTTCGAACTAAAATATTTTTAGGTAGCTTTCAGTTTAAAGTATGTTTACAGTTTTTATGAAAAGTATTTGGTGCGCTTTCTATTTAAGATGTGATATTAAGTGCGAGTTTGCTATTTAATGTGCAGTCTTATGAAGAGTGCTATTTGCATAAAGTGAAAGTGATGTTATTTATGTTATGTGACAGTGTGTGTTACTTAACGAGTGCTTATGAACTGTTAGCCTTTGTCGATATTTGTGTTCGGCTTTGACCAATAGAAATGAGTTGGTTCGAAATATATTTCAGAGGGAAAAGAAGTTTTGAAAGTTATGTGTTCGGCTTTGACCGATAGAAATGAGTTTTGTTCCAAATATGTTTACGAGGAAAAGGAAGTTTTGAAAGTTATGTGTTCAGCTTTTGATAAAAGAAAAATGAGTTTATGTTTCAAAAAGGTTTTATGAGAAAATTAAAGTTGCGAAGGTTATGCCAAGCCATGTTTTGTTTTGAACTTTGCCTATCTGATTGACTAGCAAGGACGATGTCGCTACTAGACCAGGAGTTTCAGTTTTGTGAATTCGGGTTTGTAAGTGGGATGAGCCCATACATTCTGGTTCACCAGGAGTTTCGTGAATTCTGTTCACTAGGAGTTAGTGGGCTTGTGTTCCCAAGGAGTTAGTCAGATATGACATATGTTCCAGGAAAATAGATCGACAGATCGCTTTTGATAATGATAAGTTTTAGTCGAAAATGTTTTAGTGTTCTCGGATCTTTTAAATAAAACCCGAGTTCACTCAAATGCGGCTTGACAAAATCAGTTCCTAGTAAAATATATTTCGGCACGTGTCCACTGAGTACACCAAGTACTCAGCCCTGCATATGTTTTAAAAATGTGCAGGTTGAGCAGTGATGACGGCGGGCGGTGTTGAGCATAGACGATGAAGATCCTTCAATAGAATAGTACTTGGATGCGTCGTGTCTCCATACACGATGTCATCTGCTCTTGACTCTTCCGCTGCAATGTAAAAGTCGAGATTTCATTCTCTTGTACCATGCACTCTGATTTTTATATATTCCAAGTTATTTCAGTTCAAGTTCAGTTGTGCCACAGTATTCCCCTTTCTTCCCCGCTTCTTTCATCCTCCCCTAGTCGCGATCAACCGGGCTTTGTATCCTTAAAAGTGCGATCGTGACATGGTTTGACTCACACTACTCTCTGAATGTTATTTTTAGTTAATGCATTCATCTCCATCTTTATTGCATCTCTATAGTGATTTGACTTCAAAACATGTTCTAATGCTTGTAGAATTTTTTCTCATTCATAAAGAGCATGTATGCTTGATCACATTCCATGTGAAAGGCTTAAACCAAGTTATCATTTCAAATGCAATACTCCCTCCATTCCCTCATATATAGTTGAGAAAAATTTTCATCACAGAGTTTAAAAAATGAATATTGAGTGTGTGGGTTTTGATCTATGCAAAACCATTTTTAATACAAAAATGCGGAACCAATCATACAGAGGTCATTTTTAGGTCATCGTAAGCTTATTTTTACGTCATTATAACAAGGATGACATAAAAAGAACTTAACATGACCTCAACCCCGCTTTTTATAACATGACCTAAAACTGCTCTATAATGACCTTTCGTGTTTTTGTTTAATTATTGACCATTAGATTGTCAAATCTCATGGTCAGGATTTGGTCTGAATTTTGTATTGAGATCAATTTTTGTATTGATCATTTTCCTTGAGTGTGTTAAATAAATAGATAAAAAAGTAAGAAAGAGAAAAAGGCAGAGAGAATAAAGTAAAAAGTGAATAAAATAGAGAGAATAAAATAAGAGAGAGTAAAGTAAGAAAGATGCCATATATGAAAATGACTCAACTATGAGGGGACTTCTCAAAATGAAAAAATGATTTAAACTATGAGGGAACAAATGGAGTATTATTTCTTAAAAGTTAGGTTTAAATAATGAAAGGTTGTAATGACTGAGTTTTTTCAAGTTTTTCCTTGAGCCTATAAATATGTGTATGCTTTGCAAGAGAGAAACACACAACATTCGTATTTCTACATTTAGCAACGCTTGCCCCTCAAAGTTTATAATAGTTTGGATCATACACATTCACTGCTTAGTTTCTTTAATTGCACTGTGTGCTCAATTCTTGAAATTCTATCAAGTTAACCAATGCCCAGTAAATTTGAGATGCTACTATAAATTTTGCCTAAAATTTGGTATTTTCCACGAACTTTAAAATTGGTATATAATATCACAAACTTTGCACTTTGTTTGATATTTCCCATGGCATATATATTACTATATTTGACTAACGTACGAGACTTTTTTTTTATCATACTTGACACAATTAAATTAACGTGGTTTTCAACGTGACTTTTTATCCTACATGTTATGTCCTTAAAAGTGCTTTAAAATATCATAAAACGTATCACGGTTGTCTACGTAAAATAAGATTTTAATGAAAATATCTTATTTGAGCGAGTTTGGGAAATACCAAACAAAATGCAAAGTTTGTGATACTATAGACGAATTTCAAATTTATGGGAAATACTAAATTTTAGGCAAAGTTCATGATTTTAAAGATCAGTATCCCATAAAAATAGGGTGCCTTTTTTTATCATCAGTGAAAATATGTCAATATGAGTGATCATCAGTCAAGGTGTAATTTGTCTTATGTAAAGAGGATTTCCTTTCCCTAACTTAACCCAAACTATTGCATATAGTCTAAAACACCCTTGTAGGGTTTGGAGATTCTAGTTTTGAAAAAAAAAACTAAACAAGGGCTTCTTGGGTAACTAATACCATAAGTTTAGGAACTAATAATGCAATTTTTTTTCCAAAGGATAGCGTGTGTGCTAATGGCGGATCTAGAAATTAATTACGAATTAATCACCATGGGCAGTGACCGAGCAAAAATTTAATCCTTGAGGGCCCAATTACTGTTAAAATTTGTTGAGAATTTGTTGAGTTGTTTTAGTGTCAACGACGAAGAAACAACTCTAACATATTAGAGAGCTGCACGCAAGAGATGGATACTGGGATAAAATTTAGAGACATCAAATAATGATAATTTTTAATGCAGTTAAAGATATTGTTAATTTATTTTTTTAAATATACCATTAATGTTTAAAAATCGTCCTCATTCTTGGTGTTTCAACTAAAATTAATTTATCCTCAATTTAGGGATGGTTTCTTTTGCGTCCTACTCTCTCCGTCCGGGAATAAGAGTCTTATTTCTTTCCGACACGGGTTTTAAGAAATGCTAAGAGAAGTGGGTGAAAGAAAGTTAATGAAATATACATGAGTCTCACTTGTATATATTAGTTTTAAATGATATGAGAGTGGAATGAGGTGGTAAATGTGGGGCCTTTTTAAATTTATGATAATTATAAACTGAGACTCCTATTCGCGGACGGACTGAAGTAGAAAAAATGAGACTCCTATTCACGGACAGAGGAAGTATAAATTATGTTCATTTTTCAAAATTTCTAACAAAATAATTTGTCTCAATTTTGGTTTCATTATAAAAAATATTATCTCGCCTCGCTGTAGTTGAGTTATACCATAGTTGAGTCATTTCGTTTTTAGAAATTAACATACACATCTTTATTACTTTATTCTCTCTTTATCTCTATACTTTATATTCTCTCAACTTAACTCATTTAACACAATTTTTTGCATCATATGCTAAAAAAATTACTCTAAAAGATAAAAGAATACATCTTTTAACTGATAGTAGTACTTAGTCTGTCCCTAAAAAATATGAACATGTAGTTCGACATGGGGTTTAATACTCCCTCCGTTCCAAGATAAGTGACTTGTATTCCTTTTTGGGGTGTCCCACTATAAGTGATCTATTTCCATTTTTAGCAAAAAGTCATCTCTCTTACTTTATTCTCTACATACTTTATTCTCTTTTCTCTCATCTACTTTTCCATCTCTCATACTTTACTCTCTCCACTTTAACTTATTTAAATACCATTCCTTAAATCCCGTGCCCAAAAGAAGTAGGTCACTTATCTTGGGACGGAGGGAGTATATAATTGGTTAAGTAAGACGGAGAGTGATAAAGGGTAGTGTAAGTAGTGTTAGTGGAGAGTGAGCTCCGCATCATTAGTAGTATAATGTAAGAACATCTCCATGTATACTAAATTCAAACCCATTTTTTTGGGTAAATGTTACATCCAGTATGATTTTACTCCAATCATTTACACTAAACTCAAACTTAAAATAATATTCTCTATATTATGTCTGTTTTACTCAAAAAATTTGAAAATATTTTGGTTTTGGTTTAGTGTAAACCTAAAAATAGGTAGTTCATCCGTCCCAACTAAATTTGAGTGGTATTCCATTTTTGGATGTCCCAATTAAGTTGAGTCATTTCCTTTTTTGACAAAAAAAAAATTCCAATCACTCCTACTTTATTCTGTCACATACTTCACTCGTCTTTATTTTTTTTTTACTTTATTCCTCTCTTCTACTTTTCAATACAATTTTTTAATATTCGTGCCCAATAATTTTAATTCAACTTAGTTGGGACAGAGAGGGTATTATTTTTTACTCAAAAACCAAAATGGGTCGGATTGATTTTGGAGTATCATTGAAGCTAATTACCTATATCTCATTTTAAGTTTTACTATTGGAGATGATTTAATTGTATAAGTTGTACTATTCCAAAATTAGAAAGTTTACACTTTCCAAGGTCTGACTAATTAATAAGAAGATAATTTATATTTTTTAGGAACGGAGGAAATAGTTAAGGAGATAGTTTATACTTTTAAGGAACAGAGAAAATAGTTTATACTTTCAAGGAACGGAGAGAATAGTATTTAATTTATATAATGCGCCATAGAAATAGTGTTCGATGATTCTTCCAACGACATTGAAATAAAGAAAAAGGTTGTTAAGTGGATGCTATGTTTTTGAACCCCACATCATAAAGTTGTTTTTCCAATCTACTTGACTAAATAATGTAAGTGTTATTATTTGAAAATGAAACTCACTGTGAGGAATAGTTTTAGAAGAAATTAAAACGTTTGCATCGTATATCTCTAATATATTAGTACTCCATTATGTTTCATTATTAATGCAACGTTTTATTAATATCATTTAAAATAATACATTTTCTAAAATATAAATCACATTATTTCTATTTTTCAATTTTTTACTTTATTTTTTCTTTACTTAACTTATTAAACAATACTTACTAAATAAAATCTTTGTTTAAAACCAAATATTTCATATTTATTTATTCATTTATTTATTTATTTATTTATTTTTACCAAATATTTCATATAGCGTGCTTTTGTTTCTTCTTGAAGTTTTTCTCGTTACTTATTCAAATGATTATCGTTACGTTCACATGTGAATATATGTTCACATTTCTTAAATTTGCCGCAATGTCTTTATACAGTTGATGTAAGGAAATTGATCTCCACAAAAATTAATCTCAATACAAAATCCAGACCAAATCCTCACCATTAGATTTTGCAATCTAATGATCAATAATTAAATAAAAACATGAAGAATTATTATAAAGCAGTTTTAGGTTATATTATAAAATTCGAGTTTGAAGTTATATTAAGATCATTTTTATGTCATCCTTACTATAATGACCTAAAAATAAGCTACCAATGACCTACAAATGCTCTTTGTATACTTGGTTCTGTATTTTTGTATTAAGAATGAGTTTGCATAGATCAAAACCCGTTGATGTAATATATATATTTTGTGCATTTAACAAGTTAATGAAATATGGGAGCTTAATATTATTTCTGATCTTCATTCTAATGATTTTATGTGATGGATTGCAGTAAAATATCTATCTAGTTGATGCATTACTTTTGAGTACATATTTTAAAAAGAATAATATTAAAATTTATACGATGAGAGAATAAAATATGAATACCAAACATAGGAGGCATAAATAACATTATTCGAATTTACTAAATTTATAAAATCCGAACATTCTAAATTTAAAATCATAAATATTGAAAAGAGAGACAAGTTGGACCAGACAATAAAATATTGAGAATCCTGCAAGCTTCTCGCTTATCTTAATCCTTAAACTAGTACTAATTTATAAGGCCATGTTTTATTTGATTGAGGGAATACGATATTTATTGTTTTTTCGACCAGATCATCAATAAACTTAGAATGCATGACAATTGACATAACATGATTTGAATTTACTAAATTTATAAAATCCGAACATATAGATTTATAAATCATAAATATTGAAAAGAGACAAATTGGAGCAGACAATAAAATATTGAGAATCCTGCAAGCTTTATCACTTTGTCTAAAACTAGTCAAATACAGGCTACGTTTTATTTGATTGAGGGAAAACGATATGTTTTTTCGACCAGATCATCGATAATATACTACTCTTCTAAAATTCTAGTTAGCCCTTGTTTAATTCATGGTTACGAATTCAATTTTACAATACAACAATTTTCTGGGATGCCTCGAAAATACAATCAATTTCATAACTGCATGACATAATAAATTACATACATATCATATGCGTGTTATCTAGACGTAGAAAAGTTATTTTTGGTTCTTGTTTTTTTCTTACTCTATTATGCAATTTAAATAATGACTAAAGTACAAAATTATTTTTTTGAATATTGTTATGCAATATTTTCGATTGGATCTAAGGATAATCGCCGCACATCACAAAAAAGTTGACAGCTTACCAAGTTTTGATCTTTACATACAAAACTTATCATTCTCTTGAGTTTGAGACAATCAGTTCGTTCTAACATCGATTAGGTGCATGCACCATATACATAATTTAGGATTAGATATATTACCAGAAAAACACAATCACTTGGACCTCAGTATATTATATGTCGACCAATAACCAAGATGATAAGTTTAGATTTCGAAAATGTATTGTGTGTTACTATAAATCATACGAACATCTCTACACCAAAATACATTAACTTTAAAAGTACATTTGAATAAATATTCAGAGAAATGTGTTTGACTTTTACTAAAGGAAGAATAAAGTAGGAAATGATAAAGGCAAGAGATGAAGAGAGAATAAAGTATGAGAGTAAAGTAAGTGAGACGAAATGCGTTGACTTTTACTAAAAAGGGAAATGACTCCACTACTATGAAATATACCAAAATGGAAAATGACTCTACTACTATGGAACGGAAGGAGTAGTTTTTTTCACAAATTGAATACCAATCCAAATGATACGATCGCAATCTCCAATGATATATGGATTGGAGCACTCGAGGACACGAAGAGTGAGGAGGCCGAACCGGCCCAACCGCCGGAACCCAAGAGATGATGGCCTTGGCGCCAAACGCGCCCGCTAGATAGATATCAAGACTAGAAACCACGGCGGAACACAAGCCGATCGCCAATCTTCGGATGCCGATCAATCGTTGGGAGCAGCTTCCTAACACAAAAACTAAATAGAAAATGCATGTGTTGGCAATTGAAACTAATTAAAAAATACTTACAACTATCGCTTATCGGTGTATAAAGAGAACTAAAATCACTATATAAGTCTCATGGACCCCTCCTCGTATAAAGAGAACTGAAATCACAATATAAGTCTTATGAGCGCTCCTCCTATCACTCGTTGGTTTTAGGATGGAACCCATGAATGTCTATTAGAATTGCCGAAGTTTTGTGTTAGGAAGCTTCTGTTCGTCCGTCTACTCATTGGACTAATTTTTCTCTTCCTAACACAAACAACATTAAGTGAGCATTGAACGAGTGGTGGTACTCAAACATATAAAGTGCTCGTACAAGGTATGTACCATATCATTTTTCTATATAATTATTCGCAATTGTCAAGTTTGTATGCAAAATCAGTAGCATCGTTTTCTCCCATACTTATAACCCTAGTATATATTAACGCTAGTAGTCAGGCAAAAATGTCTTTATTGTTAATTTCAGCTAGAATTTGAATCTACAATATAAGAGTATAAGAATATGACATTTTTCATAACTCTATTTTTGCCATTGATTTACTAATCACATGAATATGTATATGAATAACGTGAAGAGTACGCGTGACTATTTTGTCATTTCATATATATATATATGGTTTTGATCTATATATATATATATATATATATAGAGTAGTGATATATATATATATATATAGAGGGATGTATTCAAATACTTTTCATATCTTTTGTCCTTTTTCCTTCTTAATCCTAGTCCCACGATTTTGTCATCTGACGGTTAGATTAATGCCACGTGTCATTTAATAATGCACATTTTCATTCTAATAATGCACAGCGGCTAATAATGCAACATTATAGACTAATAATGCATTGATCACAACCATCCAATTCAAGGATCCAAGGGCTGAGATTAAGAAGGAAATAGGACACTTAAGGTGCAAAGGAGCCTAACGCACCCTATATATATATATATATATATATATATATATATATAAGACTATCAACAGTATTAAGAAACATTGAAGAATCGATTCATGCAATCGAGAATTGATACGTGCAATGTTATCCATATCCTTTGGCGAAATTAGGAAAGGCAGAGGCGGCGGGTTGTTCAACAGTTAATTAATATGTATAATGCGAAGATTACACATGAATAAGCACAGTGTGTATGTCATTTCATAAGACACTCAATAGTATAAGAAACTTCTAAGATTTAATTTTGATAGAAATTTATAGAGTTTCATCTTAAAATTAACTGGTGATAGAAGGAGTGATTCATGTGACATATATAATGGTGAGATATTGTTATATTCCTACCTCAAATCCTTCAAGGTGAAATTTGGAGGGGTTGGACTTTTTCGTATTGGATTAGACCAGTCATTTATTCAACTAACCCAAATTTATAGTTTGGTAAGTGATTTTTCCAATTTCAGTCCAAATATTCCGTTAGGTCAGTTACATTTACCACAATAGAAATTCTTAGGATTCTATCCTAACACCAATTGGTGATAAAACCCTATAAATTTAAGTTTTCTCTTCCTAAAACCAAGTCGACGAATCAATGAAACTTATATAGTGGTATCAGTTCTCTATTTTATATTATTACAGTACGTCTTTATTTACTATGTGTTTCAATTGACAGCCCATGCAATCTTATCTTCTTATGAGTGGTACTAGTATCACTATAGTCTATATATACCCCATCCAACTCAACTAATCATATCAAGGCAAATCTCATTACTCATTATTAAACCAGCTTGTTAAGATCGAGATATATTGATCAATCATGGAGAAGGTGATTAGGAGGTCAGCAAACTACGTAGCCAGTATCTGGGACAACGAATACATTCAGTCGTTTGCAAGTCCATACACGGTAAAACTAGAATCATTTATTACATTTCATGCACGAACAAATTGAACTAGTTTAATTCTCAATGTGTTGAACATTAATCATGCAGGGGGAGAAGTACGTTGGCGAAGCTGAGAAGCTGAAAGATCTGGTGAGAATACTGATCCACCAAACTGAACAAGAGCTCGACCAGCTGCACCTTATCGACAACGTGACGAGACTAGGCCTATCTGGCCACTTCAAGGACCAGATAGCTAAAATGTTGGACAAGATTTATGAGGCACAAGAATGGTTAGAAAAGGACTTGCATTTCACATCTCTCAAATTCAGACTTCTCAGACAGCATGGTTATCATGTTCCTCAAGGTTATTTATACTAATTAATAACAATATTTTCTTAACTAAAATAACTAACTAACTAACTAACTAATTCTTAACTGATTTGTTGGTGCAGAGGTTTTCTCTAGTTTGATGGATGAGGAAGGAAGATTCAAGGCATGTCTGTGTGAAGACGTGAGAGGGCTCGTATCTCTGTATGAAGCTTCGTATTTAAGCATGGAAGGGGAGAGCCTAATGGATTTAGCCAAAGATTTCTCACTGAATCATCTTACTCAAATGCTTGACCAAATCACAGAGCCGCATCTAAAGGAGCAAGTTAGGCATGCTTTGGAGGTTCCTCTGCACTGGAGATTGCAGAGGCTAGAAGCCAGGTGGTTCATACAAGCTTACGAGAATACAACCGAAGCAAACCTTACCCTGGTGGAGCTGGCTAAGTTGGACTATAACATGTTACAAGCAACATACCAGCAAGAGCTCAAGCGACTGTCAAGGTAAATTAGTTAGTAGTACTAGTTTTTTACTTTTTAGTAAGATTAAAAGCATTCATTGTTGGTGAGTTGTAATTTCAGTTGGTATAACGAGACTGGTCTCCCGGAAAAGCTAGGATTTGTTAGGCACCGGTTGGCAGAGAGCTTCTACTGGGCTCTGGGATTCGTTCCAGAGCATCATCTTGGATATTCAAGGGAGATGTCGAGCAAGATGACTGTTATGATTACCATTATAGACGACATATACGACGTATATGGAACCTTGGAAGAACTTGAATTGTTCACTCACACAATCGAGAGGTTGGTTTGATTGCTTCATTTATTCACATATATCAATGTCAATTGCAACCACTAATGCTACTATCTTCAGGTGGGATATTAACTCACTGGACAGCCTTCCAGAATATATGAAGATTTGCTTCTTAGCTCTCTTCAATTTTGTGAATGAATTGGCTTATCATATACTCAGAGACCAAGGATTCAATGTTATCTCAAATCTGAGGAATCTGGTAAAAACATATGTAACTATTATATCTATATATACTGTGATTATGATAATTTCTTGAGGAAGTTTGGTAGTAATGTTTGTTTATTGTTTCAGTGGGCAGAACTGTGTAGAACTTACTACTTAGAAGCAACATGGTTTCACAGTGGTTATGTTCCAACCACAAATGAGTACCTAAATACAGCTTGGATTTCCATTTCCGGTCCTGTAGATCTTTTTTATGGTTACTTCACCACAAATCCTATCAACCAGAAGGAATTGAAGAGCTTAGAACAATATCCCGGTATCATTCGCTGGCCATCCACAGTTCTTCGTCTGGCTGATGACTTGGGAACTTCATCTGTAAGAAAACAATATATGTAGTATAGCCTATATGTATCTTAAGCCTTCTATGTTTGAATATAGTAGTATGTTCTTAAACAGGATGAAATGAAACGAGGGGATGTTCCGAAGTCAATCCAGTGCTACATGAAGGAAACAGGATGCTCTGAGGAGGATGCTCGCAAACATATAATGCAGCTGATAGACACGGCACTGAAGCGAATGAACAAAGAGATATTGATGGAGAATCCCATAAAGAATTTCAGGGACACTGCCATGAATCTTGGACGGATCTCACTCTGCATGTATCAACATGGAGATGGCTATGGCCTTCCCCATTCCGAAACCAAGAAAAATTTGATGTCCCTTGTCGTTCAGCCCTTTTCGATGCCTTGAATTCCTACACAGCAGCTATAAACACACACACACACACACATATATATATATATATATATATATATATGTTGTATTTCAATAAGTATGAATCCTTATGCCTTGGTTTAGGGAACTGGTTGTTGTTTCATGTCACAATATATGCTTCTTAATATGTACTATCCGACATAATGTATAATTATCAAGTGTGGTTTCTCTCTTCGCATAAATAAAACAAGTGTGGTTTTTATGTAATCAGCTCATGCACTCGGCTTCATTCGATATTATCGATCATTTGATCTTCGTAGATACATTGACATCTCTCCTTTTATAAACTCACACTACTCTTGAGTGTTATTTTTAGTTAGTTGATGCATTCATCTTAGCCTATTGCATATGCATTTTTCTTACAAATGGTTGCCGGAAAGTTGGTTTGAACTTGTAGGCTTAGGGTCCAAAGTAATTTAATATGTTGTGCAATTGCTATATTTATATTTGTATAAGACAATTAATTAACAAACTTGTATGAAATGTTCACAACTAACATAATGGAAGAAAATTGTGAAGCTCAAAGTCTTTGCAAGTAAATAAAGCATCCCAAATAAAAATTTATTGATACGCCATGGCTCGTAGAGCTCTAATCAATGATGAGGATTGTTGGAAACATATGAAACACTTTTAGTCTTTCTATGGAGTTATTTTGTCATTTTGGTACATTCTATAATAGTGGAGTCATTTCTCTAACTACTAAAAGTCACCACATTTCTTCTCACTACTTTTCCCTCTCTCTTACTTTATTCTCTCTACTTTTCTCTCTCTCTTACTTTATTACTCCATTTTTTTATTTAATACATTACACATTTTTTTTTAATTCACCGTACTGGAAAGAAATGTCTCAACTACTATGGAACGAAAGTAGTACTATATATTAGTGAGACTCATATTCCATTAACTTATTCAACTCATTTTTTTAATATTTTTAAAAATTTGTGCCCAAATTAAATTGAATTAATTATTTTCAGATTCCTCATTTTAGCTCTATTTAACTCGTTGTTTTCTGATTAATTATTTTCAGCTTATTAGAATCCAAATCTATTGCTCATGGAGAAAGTGATTAGGAGGTCTGCAAACTAACAAGCTAGTGTTTGGGGTGACGATTACATTCAGTCCCTTGCAAGTCCATACACGGTAAAACTAGAATCATTAATCACAGTTCATGCACCAACACATTGAATGTATTGAATATTCATGCAGGGGGAGAAGTGCATTCGCGAAGCTTAGAGGCTGAAAGATCTGGTGAGAATACTGATCCACGAAACTGAACAAGAGCTCGATCAGCTTCACCTCATCGACAATGTGACGAGACTAGGTCTATCTGGCCACTTCAAGGACCAGATAGCTAAAATGTTGGACAACATTTATGAGGCTCGAGAGTGGCAAGAAAAGGACTTGCATTTCACATCTCTTAAATTCAGACTTCTCAGACAGCATGCTTATCATGTTCCTCAAGGTTAATTCTAACTCATTGGAATGAAACTAAACTAATGAATATCAATATTTTCTTAACTAACTGACTAATCCTTAACGGATTTGTTGGTGCAGAGGTTATCTGTACTTTGATGGATGGGGAAGGGAATTTCAAGGCATGTCTGTGTGAAGATGTGAGAGGGCTCGTATATCTGTATGAAGCTTCGTATTTAAGTATGGAAGGGGAGAGCATAATGGATTTAGCCAAAGATTTTTAACTGACTCACCTTACTCGAATGCTTGACCAAATCACAGAGCCGCGTCTAAAGGAGCAAGTGAGGCATGCTTTGGAGGTTCCTCTGCACTGGAGATTGCAGAGGCTAGAAGCCAGGTGGTTCATACAAGCGTACGAGAATATGTCCGAAGCAAACCTTACTCTGGTGGAGCTGTCTAAGTTGGAGTACATTATGGTACAAGCAACGTACCAGAAAGAGCTCAAGCGACTGTCAAGGTAAAGTTAGTACTAGTTTTTACTTTTTACTAAGAGTGGAAGCCTTCATTGTGGGTGAGTTACAATTTCAGTTGGTATAAAGAGACTGGTCTGCCGGAAAAGCTAGGATTTGTTAGGCATCGATTGGCAGAGAGCTTCTTGTGGGCTATGGGATTCGTTCCGGAGTCTCATCTTGGATATTCAAGGGAGACTTTGAGCAAGATGGTTGTTATGGTTACCATTATAGACGACATATACGACGTATATGGAACCTTGGAAGAACTTGAATTGTTCACTCACACAATTGAGAGGTTAGTTTGATTGCTTCATTTATTCACATATATCATCACTGTCAATTGCAGCCACTAATGATACTATCTTCAGGTGGGATATTAACTCACTGGACAGCCTTCCAGAATATATGAAGATTTGCTTCTTAGCTCTTTTCAATTCTGTGAATGAAATTGCTTATCATATACTCAGAGACCAAGGTTTCAATGTTATCTCAAATCTGAGGAATCTGGTAAAAACATTTGTATATGTTATCTATATACTGTGATTATGATAATGTCTTGAGGAAGTTTGGTAGTAATATTTGTTTGTTGTTTCAGTGGGCAGAACTCTGTAGAGCTTACTACTTAGAAGTAACATGGTTTTACAGTGGTCATGTCCCAACCACAAATGAACCACAAATGAGTACCTAAATACAGCATGGATTTCCGTTGCCGGTCCTCTAATTCTTTTTTGTGGTTACTTCACCACAAATACTATCAAAATGAAGGAATTGATGATCTTAGAGAAATATCCCGGTATCATTCGCTGGCCAGCCACAGTTCTTTGTCTGGCCGATGACTTGGGAACTTCATCTATAAGAAAACAATATATGTACTATAGCCTATATGTATCTTAAGCCTCAACACATCTATGTTTGAATATGGTAGTAAGTTCTTAAACTGTAACACTCCGGAAAATATAGTATTTAAAATACTACTCCCTCCGTCCCAGAAAGATTATCCCAGTTCGTTTTTTGCATCCGTTTTGCAAAAATAATAATAAATAGGTAAAGTTGAAAGAGAGTAAAATAAGAGAGAGAATAATGTAGGTAAGACTATTCTCTACATTATTCTCTCTTTTACTTTACTCTCTTTCTCTACTTTAACTATTTATTATTATTTATGCAAAACCAGTGTGAAAAAGAAAATGAGGCAATCTTTCTGGGACGGAGGGAGTATATAGTAAGAAAATTTTGTCAACTTAGAACCAAAGTATTTTTTTTTTTTTTTTAAGTTCTATGCATTTAGAGACACCTCATTCATAAGAAAAGTCACCACTTTAGTTGAGGATCTTTGTTGGAAGGTAGAATTTAATTTTAAGGAAGAATTGTTGGGATCGTTTGGACTACAAAATCTTTCAAATCCTGCTTCATTGGGATTGACTAAAGTTTATTTCATGATAATTGGGCCTGATTTATTGTTGCAACTGAAGCCCATTTGATCTAATTCTTATTTCTTCTAAACCTTAGGCCCAATTTTATATTAACTATAGAAATTGCTCAAACTTATCTACATATGTACAGAGTGTACATATGTAGAGACGTGAGTGTTTAGTAGAGATCAGAATCAAAACATTAGAAAAAGAAGGAGAAAGGGGAAAGGGGAAGAAAAAGAAAGATTAAGAGGTATGGATTATAATTTCTTCACAAAGTGGTCATCGTTTTGCCAAACAAATTAGTTAAATCCCATGAAATTTGTACCACAATTCTTTCCTCTTGCTGTATAGGTTAGATAAGTATTCTCTGTTTCTGGATTTTGGTCTAAAATTTTGGGAAAGAAAGGGGAAAGGTCGCTGCTGTTTCGGTTCGCCGCTGTGCGACGCAGCAACCTGTTCAACCCTTTCCTTATGTGAAATCATGGATTTTTCGTGTATTTTTATATCACGTTGAACCTATTATGATAGGCTTCGAGAATCTTGTCTCGGGTCTTCATTTTGATATTGTTTGATTTACCGTTTCGCTGTCGAAAGTTACAAAAAAGGGAAGGGAATAGTTTTGTTATGCCAAAAATAAAATTTATAATTTGACTCCCTTTTAAGAGTTCAGTGTGTTCTATAACAAAGAAGTAAATCCCTTTTCATTTTCTTTTGATTCTTTTTGAACACTCTAAACTTTCAAATCAAGTCAGTAGCTTGACTTAGTTTGTCAATCTCTCTTCCGCAGTTCGAGACAAGCTTAGTTACAAATGATCCCATCTACTAGGAAATTCCTAACTTATGTCATTTATGGACCTACACTAGAATTCTAAGTTAGAATTACAAATTTTGTAGGTCGAGACGAGCTGACAAGATAGGAACTTTTCACACATATTGCACTGTACTCTGAGATCGTCAAGGTGGGTTTTTCTATAACTCAAAACCATGTTTTAAAATGCCATGTGAACATGTTAACTGTGTTTATAACATTGTTTACAAAATGATTGGATATTTGAGACTTCAGGCAAGAGGAATTCCGAATTTCAAGCATAGACGGTTTACTTTGTGACTAAATGTCTAGATAAGTAACCGTAAAGTATTCATGTGATCACATTGAGTCTCTTATCCAATGAAGAAGGGTAAACTTTGTTATAAAGTGTGTTTATCGTTGTTTATTTTTAAGCATGAAAGTATGTTTGAACGAATGTAATACCCACTGAGTGTTTTCTGGCACTCAACCCAAATATTTTTCAAATGGTTTCAGGTGCTGGAGATCAAGCTGGGTGAAGACTAGCTGTTGGTGTGGATTTAATGGTGAACACGATGTTATGTGGATTTTTGCTTAAATCATCCTTAAACTTGGGTTTGGATGCTACCAATTAAATATGTTAGCTACTATTTTGTAAAAGGAAGAAAACAACCAGTTTGAAACTTAGGTACATAGCTGCTAGCGAGTTGTTAGATTGTATAAACAAATACTTTGGTATGTTTAGAAAGGTTGACTGTTGAGCTTTTGAATATGTCGTTTAGTTGGCAAGATATCTTCGTTGTTGGCAGATTTTATTAAGTTTATATAGAGGTAAGGACTTGAAAAAGCTATGTTGGAGTTGAATTCAAACTTGAAGTGGAGGTGTTGTCTATTTCAAAAAATTTCTTTTGAAATCAGCTGAAATTTTCAATTAATATTTATCATATAAGAATGTAGGTAGCTTTTGGTGACATCTCTATTCTGCTGAATTGGGGCGTTACATAAACAGTATGAAATGAAACGAGGGGATGTTCTGAAATCAATCCAGTGCTACATGAAGGAAACAGGATGCTCTGAGGAGGATGCTCGCAAGCATATAAAGCAGCTGATAGACACGACACTGCAGCGAATGAACAAAGAGATACTGAGAGAGAATCCCATAAAGAATTTCGGGCAGACTGCAATGCATCTTGGACGAATCTCGCTCTGCATGTATCAGCATGGAGATGGCTTCGGCCTTCCCCATTCCAAAACCAAGAAAAATTTGGTGTCCCTCGTCGTTCAGTCCATTCCCATGCCTTGAATTCCTATGCCGCAGCTTTAAACATATGTTGTATTTCAATAAGTTGAGTCCCTATGCCTTGATCTCAACTCATCAGATATGAGTTCTGATCAAGAAGACTAGTTTCTGTTTGTTTCCTCATTAAGTTTCATGTCACAACATGCTTCTTAATTTGTATCCATTATCAAGTGTGGTTTCTCTCTTTGCATAAATCACACAAGTGCTTTTATATAATTATCAAGAAAAAGGTGGAAAATTGGCATGGTAATTTGAGATAGAATGAATACTACTTTTATTCCATGTTTCTTCATCTCTTGCTTGTCGTCAATCTCCTTCAGTTTGATCTTCTCTTCATCAACACTAGTTGCCTCCATTTGCTGGATTTGGTTGCCTAGTTCTTCCACAGTCATTTTTCAATATAGTCATCTCTAAGTTATCCACTCTATTCTCTATATATCTCAGTATAGTCTTTTTGCCATAAGTCATGCTCTGTACCTTTCTATCGATCCATTTGATCTTCGTTTAATGGTGAAGACACCTTGACATCCAACTAGTCTCTTCCCTTTTATCAACTCACAATACTGTCGAGTTATTTTTGGTTAATGCATTCATCTTAGCCTTTATTGCATATTTGCATCTCTCTAGTGCTTGGACTTCAAAGCATAATTGTACATTTGAAAAACTATTTATGCTTGATAACATTCACTATGGAAGGTTCAAATCTTCAAGTTATTATTCCAAATGCAACAATATTAATTTCTCAAAAGTTAAGTTAATTGTTTGCATGCATGCATGTGCATTTTTCTTATGGAAGGTTGTTAGAAAGTTGGTTTAAGATTTTAGGACTCTAATCAATGACTTTTAGCCTTTATCTGGACAAGGTCTTTAGTCTTTTTATTGCGGTAACCGTTGATGTGTTAAGGAGGGATTGTAATAACCGATTTTTTTCAAGTATTTTTAGCCTATAGAGAAGAGAGACGTAGACCACATTCGTACTTCTACAACCCTTGCCTCTTAAAGTTCACAATAGTTTGCACTACACGCATTCATCACTTACTTTTTTTTAGGAGCATCGTGTGCTCACTCCTCGGAATTCTATCTAGTTAGCCAATATGCCTAGTGAGTTTGAATCCATTTACACATTAACAGAGACTTTTTTTTTTCACAGGTGACAATATGTCAAAATGAGAGCATGAGTAGAGGCGTAATTTTTCTTACGCCAAGAGAATTTCCTTAATAATAATAGTAAAAGTCAACACATTTTTTTTCACTACTTTTCCCTATCTCTTACTTTATTCTCTACTTTTTCCTCTCTCTTATTTTATTACTCCCTCCATCCTGAAATTTTGTCACATTTTTCCATTTCCGTCCGTTACACAAAATTTGTCACATTTCACTTTTTACCATTTTTTGGTAGTGGACTCAGCATTCCACTAACTTATTCTCACTCACAATTTATTACTCCCTCCATCCCCGATTAAGAGTCACACTTTTCCATTTCGGTCCGTCCCAATTAAGAGTCACACTTCATTTTTACCATAAATAATAAGTAGGTCTCACATTCCACTAACTCAATTCACTCACATTTTATTATAAAACAAATATAAAAAAATGGGTCTCACATTCCACTAATTTTTTCAACTAACTTTTCTTTATATTTCTTAAAACTCGTGTCCGGTTAAAGTGTGACTCTTAATCGGGGACGGATGGAGTATAAAACTAATACTTTAAAAGTATAACCCACATGCTACCAACTTTTCAACCCACTTTCTATTTCATTTCTTAAAACTCGTGCCCAATCAAACTGTGACAAAATTTGGGGAACGGAGGAAGTATCTTTTTATTTAATACACTACACACATTTTTCTTAATTCTCCCTGCCGGAAAGAAAAGTCTCCACTATTATGGAATGAAGGGAGTATATATTAGTGGGATTCATATTCCATTAACTTATTCAACTTATTTTTTTTATATTTTTTAAAATTTGTGCCTAAATTAAATAGGACTCATATTATGGGACTGGGATAGTATTTTACAGCTACACTGACTGACTCTACAATATGGGAAAATGACTACCAGGAGTACTCTTCATAACTATTTTATGCCAATATGTAGTAGAATATGTATTTATTTCCGTTGGCGGGTGTAGGGCAGGATGTTTGATATGTATAGTATAATGTGAAGACTACACATAATGATCACAATTAATGTGCATGTTATTTCATATGACTATCAACAGTGTAAGAAGTATCCAAGAATTAATGCTTTTAGAAATTTATAGGTTTCTATCCTAAAATGAATTAGTCATTAGAAGAGTGCCTCATGATACTTTTATAGTGGTGATTTTAGTCCTCTCTTTTCACCAATGTGCGATCTTATAACATTCTTCTTTCAAATTCTTTAGGTTGAAGTTTGGAGGAGTTAGAATTTTTTTTTATTGAATTAAACCAACTCTCTATTGAACTAGCCCAAAATTAAAGTCTAGATTTACAGACCAGTCAATTTTTTTAACCAAAATTTGGCTCGTAGTCGACTGCTTGCTCTGATACCATATAAAAATGACTAAAGTCCAATTTGGTCCTTTACGTTTACTCTAAAAAAACTTTTAGGTCCTTTACATTAAGTTTGTTATCTTTTGGTCCCAAACCATATGTTTTAGTTCAAAGTTAACCTTTTCCGTTAAACTTAACGGTCAAACGTGGTTTGACCAAATTAGAGACTTAATTAAAAATCTAATTAGTCAGATTAACCTAAATAATTTAACATTAAAATTTATAAATATTTTTTACCTATAATAAAAATTAAATTTGTGAATATTTATAAATTTTAATTTAGTTTAATTTTTATTATTGATAAAATATATTTTATGAATTTTAATACTTGAATATTTTATTATTTTTTATTAAAATAGATTATAAATTTTCATACTACTATTTTTTATTATATGTATAAAATATTTTATGAATATTAATATATTTTGATATACGTAAAATATACTCCTACCGTCCACGAAAAATAACCACATTAGTTATTATTGGTTGTCCACGAAAAATAGAGCAAGTTTGAAAATGGACCACACATTTGCTACCTAACACAATTAAACACTACTAATAATATGGACCTCACGTTCCACTAACACTACTTCTCTCTTACTTTATCAATTCCATATTAAAACTCATGTCATTCATAATATGGTCTATTTTTCATGGACGGAGGAAGCATTTTATAAAGTTAATATTGAATTAATTAGGTTAATCGATTAATTAGATTTATAATTAAGTCACTAATTTGGTCAAATCACGTTTGACAGTTAAATTTAACGAAAATGTTAACTTTGGACTACAACATATTGTTTGGAACAAAAGGTTACAAATTTAACGTAAAAAACCAAAAAAAATTTAAAGGACTAAATTTGTACTTTAGTCTATAAAAATTAATAGAATTTCATCCAGAAACTATAAGTGCTAAAAGAAGCACACCCTCCAAATTTGTTCTTCAATCTATTAATATAGCCGGAATTTTTTCACTGATGGGAAATAACAAAGCCAGGGTAAAATTGGTGATATTATTTGTCAATTTCAAAGTTAATGGGAAAAACTCTAACTTTTTGAAAGTTCCATAATATTAGGTGTCAATATCCATTTTATTTATGATTCAATCGACAACCCTTGCGATCTTATTCAGTGGTCTTCGTATCCATATGGTTTATATATACCCCCTCCAGCTAAACTAGTACTAATATCAAGTCAAATCTCATCACTCGTTTCTAAACAATGTACGGCGTTTGTCTGAGCTAACCTCGTAGTACAATATGTAAACTGGTTTTCAACTCTTTCACATGCATGCCTATGCTTTGATATAGCTTCATCATTTTAGCTCTATTTAACTCGTTGTTTCCTGATTAATTATTTTCAGCTTGTTAGAATCCAAATCTATTGCTCATGGAGAAAGTGATTAGGAGGTCTGCAAACTACCAAGCCAGTATCTGGGACGACGATTACATTCAGTCGTTCGCAAGTCCATACACGGTAAAACTAGAATCATTATTCACATTTCATGCACGAACACATTGAATGTATTTTACACAATGTGTTGAACATTCATGCAGGGAGAAAAGTACGTTCGCGAAGCTGAGAAGCTGAAAGATCAGGTGAAAATACTGATCCACGAAACTGAATATGAGCTCGACCAGCTTCACCTTATCGACAATGTGATGAGACTAGGTCTATATGGCCACTTCAAGGACCAGATAGCTAAAATGCTAGACAAAATATATGAGGCACAAGAAAGGAAAGAAAAGGACTTGCATTTCACATCTCTCAAATTCAGACTTCTCAGACAGCATGGTTGTCATGTTCCTCAAGGTTATAATAAAGTACATTTGAATGAAACTAAACTAATGAATATCAATATTTTCTTAACTAACTAACTAATCCTTAACTGATTTGTTGGTGCAGAGGTTTTCTGTAGTTTGATGGACGAGGAAGGAAGTTTCAAGGCATGTCTGTGTGAAGATGTGAGAGGGCTAATATCTCTGTATGAAGCTTCGTATTTAAGCGTGGAGGGGGAAAGCATAATGGATTTAGCTAAAGATTTTTCACTGACTCACCTTACTCGAAGGCTTGACCAAATCACAGAATCGCATCTAAAGGAGCAAGTGAGGCATGCTTTGGAGGTTCCTCTACACTGGAGTTTGCAGAAGCTAGAAGCCAAATGGTTCATACAAGTGTACGAGAATTCATCTGAAGCAAACCTTACTCTGGTGGAGCTGGCTAAACTGGAATATAACATGGTACAAGCAACGTACCAGAAAGAGCTCAAGCGACTGTCAAGGTAAAGCAAGTGCTAGTTTATACTTTTTTATAACATTGGAAGCATTCATTGTTGGTGAGTTACAATTTCATTTGGTATAAAGAGACTGGTCTCCCGGAAAAGCTGGGATTTGTTAGGCACCGGTTGGCAGAGTGTTTCATGTGGGCTCTGGGATTAGCTCCGGAGCCTCATCTTGGATATGTAAGGGAGATTTTGACCAAGATGCTTGTTATGGTTACCATTATAGACGACATATACGACGTATATGGAACCTCGGAAGAACTTCAATTGTTCACTCACACAATTGAGAGGTTTGATTGCTTAATTCATTTATACAATTAACATACATAAGTCTTTATCAATTGCTACCATTCACATAAATGCCACTACCTTCAGGTGGGATATTAATTCACTGGACAGCCTTCCAGAATATATGAAGATTTGCTTCTTAGCTCTCTTCAATTCTGTGAATAAATTTGCTTATCATATACTCAGAGACCAAGGTTTCAATGTTATCTCAAATCTGAGGAATCTGGTAAAAACATGTGTATATGTTATCTATATACTATAATGTCTTGAGGAAGTTTGGTAGTAATGTTTGTTTGTTGTTTCAGTGGGCAGAGCTGTGTAGAGCTTACTACTTAGAAGCAACATGGTTTCACAGTGGTTATGTCCCAACCACAGATGAGTACCTAAATATAGCTTGGATCTCCGTTGCCGGTCCTCTAATTCTTTTTTGTTGTTACTTCACCACAAATCCTATCAAAATGAAGGAATTGAATAGCTTAGAGCAATATCCCGGTATCATTCGTTGGCCAGCCACAGTTGTTCGTCTGGCCGATGACTTGGGAACTTCATCTGTAAGAAAACTATGTATTATAGCTTATATGTATCTTAAGCCTCAACACATCTATGTTTGAATATAGTAGTATGTTCTTAAACAGGATGAAATGAAACGAGGGGATGTCCCGAAATCAATCCAGTGCTACATGAAGGAAACAGGATGCTCTGAGGAGGATGCTCGCAAGCATATAAAGCAGTTGATAGACACGGCACTGAAGCTAATGAACAAAGAGATATTGATGGAGAATCCCATAAATAATTTCGGGCAGACTGCAATGAATGTTGGACGAATCTCGCTCTGCATGTATCAGCATGGAGATGGCTTCGGCCTTCCCCATTTTGAAACCAAGAAAAATTTGGTGTCCCTCGTTGTTCAGCCCATTCCCATGCCTTGAATTCCTATGCCGCAGCTTTAAACATATGTTGTATTTCAATAAGTGGAGTCCCTATGCCTTGATCTCAACTCATCAGATATGAGTTCTGATCAAGAAGACTAGTTTCTGTTTGTTTCCTCATTAAGTTTCATGTCACAACATGCTTCTTAATTTGTATCCATCATTATGTATAATTATCAAGTGTGGTTTCTCTCTTTGCATAAATCAAACAAGTGATTTTATATAATTATCAAGAAAAAGGTGGAAAATTGGCATGGTAATTGAGATAGCCAACCTAACTGTGCTTCTTCCACGGTCATTTTTCATCTCTTTAAAGTAAATGATTGCAAATCCTTCCTTGTGACCCTTCCATATAAACCTCATCTTTAATTAACCATGTAGAAGACATTTGTGGCTTCAACTTGATATGGATGTCATTCCTTGTGTGATACAATTGAAAACAATGCTCTAAAGATATTTCTCTTTGCTACTAGTCTCTTCCCTTTTATGAACTCACAATACTGTGGTGTGGAGTTATTTTTGGTTAATGCATTCATCTTAGCCTTTATTGCATATTTGCATCTTTCTAGTGCTTGGACTTCAAAGCATAATTGTAGAATTTTTTCTCCTTCATAAAGAGCATTTATGCTTGATAACATTCACTATGGAAGGTTCAAATCTTCAAGTTATTATTCCAAATGCAACAATATTAATTTCTCAAAAGTTAAGCTAATTGTTTGCATGCATGCATGTGCATTTTTCTTATGGAAGGTTCAAATCTTCAAGTTATTATTCCAAATGCAACAATATTAATTTCTCAAAAGTTGAGCTAATTGTTTGCATGCATGCATGTGCATTTTTCTTAAGGAAGGTTGTTAGAAAGTTGGTTTGAGATTTTAGTTGCCTCTCAAAGTTCACATTAGTTTGCCATACACGCATTCATCACTTACTTTTTTTGGGAGCATTATGTGCTCACTTCTCGGAATTCTATCAAATTAGCCAGTATGCCTGTGAGTTTGAGAGCTTTTACACATTAATAGTGTCTTTTTTATTAATGGTGACAATATGTCAATATGAGAGTCGAGGCACGCTAAGAGAATTTCCTATAATACCATTAAACATTTTTCTCATGTATGCATATTATTAGTTAAAAAGAGGTGTATACATTTTTCTCATGTACGTATATTATAAGTATAAAGTAAAATTATCAATGTTTGGACTGCAGTATATTTTGTTACGTTATAAGATATCTAATGGATTCCAGCTAGTACTAGGAAAGTTCATATTTTTGACATGCATTATTTTATTTTCAAAATGTGTAATATGTAGAATTATGGTACTCCCTCCGTCCCACAAAAGATGTCATACTTGTGGGACGGCACGAGATTTTAAGAAGTTTTATTTTGTGTGTTAGGTGGAAAGAGAAAATATAATATTTATATTATTACGAGAGAGAACTTTTTTTTAAAATAGAAATGTTACATCTTTAATGGGACAAACTAAAAAAGAAAGTGAGACATTTTTATGGGACGGATGGAGTACTATTTTGCATAGAAACATATATAGTATATTTATTTAATGCGCCACAAAAATAGCTAGTTTTCGATGATTTCAATTTTCAAGGACAATGTTGAAAAATGGAAATATTTGGCAAGTGTATGCTATTGCTATGTTTGAAATTTGAAATTGAAAATGACACACACCGTGAACCACGTACACATCATTTTGTCCAATCGACTAAATAATGTAAGTGCTATTATTTGAAAATGAAACTCACTGTGAGGAATAGATTAGAAGAAAACTTTGGATCGTTTCTCTAATATATTTATATATGGTTTTTGTAATGATGTTAAATGTGATTTTGTTTTCTTGTTTCGTCATCCCATCGCGTTTGTATCGTTTATCTATTATTAGTAATATGAATTATGTTAAGCGTGATTTTTTTTCTTCTTGTTTTTCTCGTTTCTTATTCAAATTAAATGATTGTCATTTTATCACTCACATTTTAGATATATATTCACATTTCTTGAAGTTGTCGCAATTTAGCTTAAAATTATTATTGAATTGTAAGTTATGATAAGACCATTCAAAATATGCTACTCCATTAATCCAGAGCATAAAATTAGTTTGGTATGCATAGTTTTAATTGATCGAATTCAAACTATACCAACATGTGCAGCCGACCTCGGTACTATGGTACTCTCTCCGTCCCATAATAGATGTCGCACTTTTTTTTAGTTTGTCCCACAAAAGATCTTACATTTTCCTTTTAAGAAAACACTCCCTCTCACATTAATATAAATATACTATTTTCTCTTTTAACCTAACACAAAAAAATACATCACATAAAATCCCATGTCAATTTCCAAATGTGATATCTATTATGGGGCGGAGGGAGTATGAATTATACCAATACACACCATAGATATTTATCATTTGCCAAACTTAATTAGTATGCATGATGACATGATTTGAATTTGCATAATTTATAAAATTCTAACAATTCTAGATTTGGAAATCATAAATATTGAAAGACGTGAACCGGAGCATGCAAAAAAATATTGAGATGAATTTGCTAAATTTATAAAATTCGAACAATTCTAGATTTTGAAGTCATAAATATTGAAAAGACGTGAACTGGAGCAAACAATAAAATATTGAGACTTGCAACTTATCCTTTGATCAAAATTTAGTCAAACAGTACTTAATCAATAATTAAGACTGTAATTTGATTGAGGGAAAGTGATTATTATGTTTTTATTTCAACCACACACTCAATAATACTATATTGTAGTCAACCTTTGTTTTATTATGGTTACGTGTTCAATTTTATAACACAAAAATTTTACGACTACTCTTCTAAAATAGTAGTCAACGTCCTTTGTTTTAATTATGGTTACGTGTTCAATTTTATCCCTCCATTTGAGCCTCAATTCTTTTTATCATGAATTTTAAGAAATATAAAAAATTATAAATAAAAAATTAGTGAAATATATCCCATATATATTAAATTTAAATAAAATATAAATAAAATAAATTAATAGAAAAAGGGTGCAACTGTGCCCCAAACCTTTATTATAATAACATAAAGGATCTATTTTAACACAATTGACGGTAATGGCCCATTTTAAATATTTATACTATTAATTAATTTACATGTGACAAGAGTATGAATGCTAATTCCTCTATCAAAAAAAAAAAAAACAATGCTAATCCTCTATCCTAAATATTTTTATTTTAAAAAAAATACAGTGTAAAAACTGGCCTTTTCAGGGTTTGATGATATGAACTTGAAATAGGGAGAATCGATATAGATTGCAATCTACATAGACGAAATTAATCGGATTTGTGAATGATTAATTAAATTGAGATTAGAAAGGGGGGCAGAATGAACACCGCCCAATTCACGCTCTCCACGAAAGATTTACTTCAGATTTTCCAAATTTTTGGTAAGTAATGAATAATTTTTTGATATATTAAAACAGATACTGTTGTTTTGTTCTTTTTTGTAGGGAAGATCCCACAAAAAATTGAGTATGGTCTAATTTAGGGATGTTAATTGGGCTGGTCTAATTTAGGATAATTCTATTCAGATTATAGATTAATTGAGTATGAACTAATTATATTAAAATTTTATTAGGACATAAGTTTACAAATCTTAACCCTAAGTGTTGCAAGAAAATCGATGAGGACTAATTGGGCTGAATTTTTATTTGATAGATATTTTCTACCTTAACCCTATTCAGGTTACAGGGTATTCGGGTCAGTTCACGGACTTTTGCATTGCATTGACAATTTAACATTCTTACCTTCAACCAACGGCCGATGATTTAATGATGTAACTAGCACCGTGCATAAAACTTCATAGTATGTTTCTTTTTTCTCTTCGATTAAAAGATATGCGGGTCTTACGTGTATATTGAAGTTGGGGTGGTTTATGTTTGCTATATTTCCTTTGTTCTTGGTGATTTTACTTTGTTTTACGTGTTTAAATAAATTTGTGTATTTGGTTATAAATCATACCCTTAAGGAAATCATTTTTCGTCCTTATTATTCTTTTTTTTTTGTCTTTACTTTATTATGCTATTTAAATATAACTAAGCATAAAATTGGTATTTTGTTGTGAAATATTCTCTATTGGATCTAAGGATAATCGCCACACATCACGAAAAAGTTGACCGCTTACCAATTTCCGTCCACGAAATTTTGTAGTGCAAATTTTTTATATTAAAGAATTTTAAAATTGAATAAAGAACTTTTCTTTAATAATAAAAAATTGAATAAGGATCTTTTCTTGCATGTCACAAAATTAAGTGATAATATTTAAGGTCAAATTATATTTAGAAAATTCATAAAAAATATATAGTAAAGATATTTATAAAAAATCTGAGTATATGATATGATAAGTTTATTAAAAATATATACCCTTAAAAATATTGAGGGTATTTTGGTCCAGAAAAACTTGGAAATAGTAAAAAAGTATTTCAATTGATATTAACCCATAGTAGGCAGACCTCAAATGATATTTTCAAAGTTCACGGACCTAAAATGATATTTTGATGAAATTTATGGAAAAAAAAAGATGTTACCTCTATTAAGCCCAGTGTATATATGTGTACAGTGTACAACGTTAAAAGTTTGTGTGATAATGTGAAGAGTACACATGAATAATCACACTGTTTGTCAGTTCATAATACTATCAGCATTCAAGAATTTATTCATGCAATGGATAACCATTGGCGGATTCACGGATGCAGGAGGGATAGAGATGTTTAAATCTAATATTTTCTCATTAAAATATGAGTAGGATAAAGATAGTGGAATATAAGGTTCATTATCAAAAATAGTAAAAAATAAATGGAGCATTTATTGGTAGATGGACAAAAATGGCAAAATGAGACGTTTATTGGGGGACAGAGGGAGTATTAGAATTGATAGGGTTATATCGGACAACTAATTGGTGATAAGAAGAGTGGTCCATGAGACTTATATAGTGGTGGTTTCAGTTTTCTTTCAGTTGTAAACATCCTCTCCCAAATCCTTCTGGTGAAGCTTAGAGGGATTTTACTTTTTTATTGTGTTGAACCAACTCTCTATTGAACTGATCCAAATTTAAAGTCTAAATATACTGATCGGTTTAGGGTTTGGATGGGTCTTTTTTTTTCAATTGCAGTTTAAATATATTGCTAGATCAATTAAATTTTGCCCATAGTTGGCGACCTATTCTGATACTATGATGAATATTCAAAGGGATCTATCCTAAAATAAATTGGTTATAGAACAAGTGGCCCACGATACGTATTATATGAGGTAGTGGTTTCAGTTCTCTCTTTACATCTAATATTGAATATGAGATATTGTAACTTTTTCAATTGCAAACAAATCTTATATCCTTATCTTATCAGTGGTATTGGTATATTGTAATCTATATATATCCCCTTCAACTCAACTAATATTAAGGCAAATCTCATCACTGATCACTCATGCATTATTATTAAACAATCGTACTATGTTTCTTTGAGTTAACCTCGTACAATTCTGTAAACCGTTTTTCGAGCTCCTTCACATGCCTATGCTTTGAACTTCATGACTCTGCCTCATACTCAAATCTTTTGATAGTTGTGAAATAGTGATCTCTGAATCTACTCTATTTAAATCGTTTTTGTTTCAGATTAATTATTTCCATCTTTTTAAGATCGAAATATATTGATCAATCATGGAGAAGGTGATTAGGAGGACTGCAAACTATGGAGCCAGTATCTGGGACGACGATTACATTCAGTCCTTGGCAACACCATACACGGTAAAACTATAGAATCATTAATAACAGTTCATGCACGAACACATTGAATGTATTGAATATTCATGCAGGGGGAGAAGTACATTAGCGAAGCTGAGAAGTTGAAAGATCTGGTGAGAATACTGATCCACGAAACTGAAAATGAGCTCGACCAGCTTCACCTTATCGACAATGTAACGAGACTAGGTCTATCTGGCCACTTCAAGGACCAGATAGCTAAAATGTTGGACAACATATATGAGGCTCGAGAATGGCAAGAAAAGGACTTGCATTTCACATCTCTCAAATTCAGACTTCTTAGACAGCATGGTTATCATGTTCCTCAAGGTTAATTATAACACATTTGAATGAAACTAAACTAATGAATATCAATATTTTCTTAACTAACTAACAAATCCTTGACTGATTTTGTTGGTGCAGAGATTTTCCGTAGTTTGATGGATGAGGAAGGAAGTTTCAAGGCTTGTCTGTGTGAAGATGTGAGAGGGCTTGTATCTTTGTATGAAGCTTCATATTTGGGCATGGAAGGGGAAAGCATAATGGATTTAGCCAAAGATTTTTCACTGACTCACCTTACTCAAAAGCTTGACCAAATCACAGAACCGCGTCAAAGGGAGCAAGTGAGGCATGCTTTGGAGGTTCCTCTACACTGGAGATTGCAGAAGCTAGAAGCCAAATGGTTCATACAAGTGTACGAGAATTCATCTGAAGCAAACCTTACTCTGGTGGAGCTGGCTAAACTGGAATATAACATGGTACAAGCAACATACCAGCAAGAGCTCAAGCGACTGTCAAGGTAAATTAGTTACTAGTACTAGTTTTTACTTTTTAGTAAGAGCGGAAGCATTCATTGTTGATGAGTTACAATTTCAGTTGGTATAGAGCGACTGGTCTGCCGGAAAAGCTGGGATTCGCTAGGCACAGGTTAGCAGAGTGCTTCTTGTGGGCTTTGGGATTCGTTCCGGAGCCTCATCTTGGATATTCAAGGGAGATTTTGAGCAAAATTGCTGTTATGATCACCATAATAGACGACATATACGACGTATATGGCACCTTGGAAGAACTTCAATTGTTCACTAACACAATTGAGAGGTTTGATTGCTTACTTCATTCATAATCAACATACATTAGTCTTTATCAATTGCTACCATTCACATAAATGCCACTACCTTCAGGTGGGATATTAATTCATTAGACAGCCTTCCAGAATATATGAAGATTTGCTTCTTAGCTCTCTTCAATTCTGTGAATGAATTGGCTTATCATATACTCAGAGACCAAGGTTTCAATATTATCTCCAATCTGAGGAAACTGGTAAAAACATATTATCTATATACTATGTTTATGATAGTGTTGAGGAAGTTTGGTGGTAATGTTTGTTGTTTCAGTGGGCAGAACTGTGTAGAGCTTACTACTTAGAAGCAACATGGTTTCACAGTGGTTATGTCCCAACCACTAATGAGTACCTAAATACAGCATGGATTTCCATCTCTGGCCCTTTACTTCTGTTTTATGGTTACTTCACAACAAATCCTATCAATGATAAGGAACTGAAGAGTTTAGAGCAATACCCTGGTATTATTCGTTGGCCAGCCACAGTTCTTCGTCTGGCCGATGACTTGGGAACTTCATCGGTAAGAAAACTATGTACTAATTTATAATATAGCTTAAGCCTCAATACATCCATGTATGAATGTAGTGTGTTCTTGAACAGGACGAAATGAAACGAGGGGATGTTCCCAAAACAATGGAGTGCTACATGAAGGAGACAGGATGCTCAGAGGAGGATGCTCGCAAGCAAATAAAGCAGCTGATAGACAAGACACTGAAGCAAATGAACAAAGAGATATTAATGGAGAATCCCATAAAGAATTTCGGGCAGACTGCAATGAATCTTGGACGAATCTCGCTCTGCATCTATCAGCATGGAGATGGCTTCGGCCTTCCCCATTCCGAAACCAAGAAAAATCTGATGTCCCTTCTCGTTCAGCCCTTTTCGATGCCTTGAATTCCTATGCAGCAGCTTTAAACATACATTGTTAATTAATAAGTGTTAAGTCCCCATGCCTTGAATTCATGTCACAACATGCTTCTTACTTTGTATCCAACATTATGTATAATTATCAAGTGTGGTTTCTTTCTTCTCATAAATGAAACAAGTGCTTTTATATGATTATCAAGCAAACCAAAAGCGTACAAACACAAAACTAGCTCACGCCAAACAAACCATAGAGTGCATAATGAAAAGGAAACTATTAATTGATAAACTCAGGTATTTTATTTATATTTGGGGATTATACTTTTCTTTTTTTATTGATTTATGAGATTTATATATGTGCTATAGTTAAGTTCTATAACGAGTTTGTTGAGTTTTGAAAGAAAAAAGTCTAAACCGGATCAAAAGTAAAAAAGACAAAGTAATGGGATCGAGAGCACCGCATGAACTGTGCCCGTGTGTGGCTGCAAGCTTCACGCATGGCGCATGCTGCCTAGCAAAGGCAGCAAGGCCAAACAACCGGTAGAGCTACGCAGACCGAGCATCTCACTCCTTGGGTTCACGGCTCGTGCGCCAATGCAGAATTTCCTTGTAGCCTTGTTCAAAATTTAGGATTTCTTCAGCCCAAAATCCCACTCAACTTCCTTTCCACTGTATATGCATCATTAGAGTTCGAATATACAACTTTGGATCATAGATTTTACACCATATTTTATATTTCAATTCCACCAAATTTTATCTAGTTTGAGTTAGATTGCAACATGTTTTACTTTGTATTTATTGATTTAATTTATGATTCTGTGGATAACTGAGAATTCATTTTGACTTTTACTAGTTAATTTTAAAAGTTAATAGTTAATGTTACTAATTATTGTTCAAACTCATTTTGACTTTTACTATTATTGTGCTTTTAAACACTAGATATGGTGTTAAGAACCTTCTCCTTAACTGCCATCGGCAGCGTGTTTGCGACGATCGAAAAGTGTTCCGGCGCCCTTCGTCGGGTCGGCGGAAGTAATAGTTTCAGGCTGTGCGAGGTTCCTCCGTCGGACAGCGTGAGAACTAGGGTTGAGAGATAATTCACAAGATATGTGGGCAAATAATATTTTCATTCATTGATTGATTTAAAAAGATAATAAGCTCTGCTATTTATAATACTAGAATACTACCCGAACTTATTGAACAAGAAAACAAAGATATGGAAAAGATATGGTAAAATAAAAGAAAACTAAATAATTGAGATTTCCTAAGATATGGGAGATATAGAATCGTATCAACTCCCCCACGGTTGAAATCCGCCTTGTCCTCAAGGTGGAAACCACGAAGCAACGACGAGAGTTGAAAGCAAAAGCCTTGGCGAGGCGTCTCCTCCTAGATCAAACACACACCGAGCAGATGAGTGTTTCCCTTTATCACCTCCACAAAAAATCAACGAAGGTAGACTGATGTGATCATCCAAATTCAACGCTAAAATGGGAAGCTCTGCCACACGTCCCTGAATGATCAAACACGACTTGTTATTTCGCCGAGGAATCAACCTTCCATCGGCGTAGAGGATCCATACTTGTAATATCAGTGACATTCAAATCCCCATTAAATTCCGAAACAGTATTGAAGACAACATGGTGTGCAGGCATGTGTAGCTCGATGCGAAAGGTCCCTGTGGCAAACAAACACTTGATTACTTCTTCATGGGGAAGCTCCTTCTTGCTATCACGTGGATCCGATTTTACCATCTGCATAGCAAGAAATTCACTTTTTTTTTATTGTTGAAACTGACACATATACCATGATCGAATGCGCACACAGTGATCATTTTGATCATCTTAAATATGTCACTATCTTCATCATCTTTACTCCCAACTAAACCCTTCAGTCCCATCTTATTCTCTTTTCATTTATCTTCAACAATGTTTTCTTCTCCCACAACATCATGAGAACAAGACACAACTTTATGTATCATACCATACTCACCAGCATTTCGCAGATTCGTTTGCCTCTCCTTTGTCCTTGAGCTCGGGACAACAGCTTGTGGAAGACGATTAGAGGCCAACAATGGAGCTGTCTCCGGTAGCGGTTGCAAGGCCTGGGAAGGTCCTGGAGTGGAGTAGGGCAGCAGCTCCAAGGGCGGTGCTAGACGCGGCTGCTGCGGCGGGAGATCTGATCGCGGCAGCTGCGGTGGCGGCTGGTAGGGTTGGTGAATAAGGTCTACAGCAGGGGTTGCCATTAGAGGTGGTTCCCAACACGAAGGTTGACGGTTTGATCGGATTTGGTGCGGTGGCGTGGTGGAGCCGCTGAGTCATTGGGGACTAAACGTGAAGGCCCAAAAGAAGCCTCATCATTTCTCGAAGGAGGATATGCCATCTTTCGGAGCGTTGGCTGATCAAGATCGGGCTCGGGCTGCGGCGACGATCGGAATTTGCTAATTCGGCGATTTGTGGCACCGACCCAAGTTTCTATCCTGTCAAATGCTTCCAATAAGCGGTCTAACTTTGCATTAATCGGGTCCTCCGCTTTGGTGGCTGAACGAGGCTGATATTGAGGCTTCCACGAACGATATCGTGCATAGGATTGTCGCGGCTGCAGGTCTGAATCCGGGTCCATATATGGGCCAATATATGGCGGTGGACAGCAGCGATCAATTCGTTGTACGGGCTGATCATAATCCGAACATCCTCTTAATGCACGGCGAGGCGGTGGTTCCCAACAAGAGGGCTGTCGCAACTGTGGTCGGTCATAGGGCTGGAAACTCGGCAACGGTCGGATTCCGGGAGGATCCCAACAGGTGGGGTGGCAGTTTTGGATCGATCCGATGTGGTGAAGCGGCTGATCATAGGGTGGAAAACCCTGTGGATCGCGGTTGTCCGGAGGGTCCCACCTGGTTGCACGCCGTGGTTGGACAGGCTGGTAGGGACATAACGGCTGCGCAGGCTGAGGAAGGTCGTACTGATGACGACGATAGTTGACGTAGACGTACGACATGATGGTGGTCTGACTTCGACGCGGCGCGCGGGAATCCTTCCCGTCGGGCATTGCAGAAGTAGAGTTTTCTGGCGACTAGAGCTCGGCGGACATGCGAGACTAGACAACCAGAGCAGTTGCTGTGCGAGGAATGTTTTCCGTCGGGCAGCGGTGTAGCTTCGGTTCGAGATGGTGGGAGGGTTAGATCACGATGAAAGCACCAGTTTGTTAAGAACATTCTCTTTAACTGCAATCGGCAGCGTGTTTGCGACAATCGAAAAGTGTTTCGGCGCCCTTCGTCGGGTCGGCGGAAGTAATAGTTTCAGGCTGTGTGCGATTCCTCCGTCGGGCAGCGTGAGAACTAGGGTTGAGAGATAATTCACAAGATATGTGGGCAAATAATATTTTCATTCATTGATTGATTTAAAAAGAGAACAAGCTCTCATATTTATAATACTAGAATACTGGGGAGTGATCAATTACTAACTAATTAGCGATCCCAAACTAAAACTAAATCTTAGCCATTAGATTAGAAGATCTAGTGGTTGAAATAATGCCACATGGATTATATTTTTAAATAAGAAAATTAATAAATAAAATTAGAGGGTATTAATGTCAATTCTCTCTCATTAAAATCATCTTAAACTTTAAATTTACGTAACTCAGATTTAAATTATTTTTTCGCAAAAAATATATCAAATTAAAGATAATTTTATAAGGATTCCAACGAGATGTCAATTGCATATGTTCCGACGACGTTCGGATGATGAAATTTTATATTTTTTATTTTAGTTTTCATAAATGTTGATAACCAGATTTTTATCAACATATACATCAAAAAATCTCAATAAAACCATGTAAAAATCTCAATAAATATGTGTTGATATTTTCTTGTACTAGTGTTGATATTCTTATGTCATATTGTTGATATTTGTAATATACTATGTTGATATAAAAAAACATTCATGAAAATGATCATATATTAACATAATGACGATATTACCCTTTTGTTGATATTTTGTCTACTATTTATTGAGATTCGTAAGATTTAATCTCATCCACTCATTTTAAAATCTAAGGGTTGAGATTTGGTTTTGATTTTGGATTAGGGTGCTATAAGCATTATAATATGACCCTAGATTACTACCCTAACTTATTGAATAAAAAACAAAGATATGGAAAAGATATGGAAAAATAAAAGATAACTAAGTAATTGAGATTTACTAAGATATGAGAGATATGGGATCGTATCATATGGTTACAGATTTGATTGGTTTATGTATATGTTGATACAAGATCCAAAAGATGTGCATTAGTACCCCTTTGTTCCTTGTTAATTTTTTCATTTTTCATTAAGGAAATTTTAAGATAATTGAGTGATTTTTAATTTCAATAAAAAGTACTCGTAATATTTTGTCCTCAATCCTCTTACTATATTCGCTCTCATTCCTTATTCTCCCTCCACTCCACTTAATACAGTAAACATCTCTTTTTCTTAAAATTCATGCAAAAAAAAGAAGTTAATTAACAAGAAACTGAGAGAATACAAATTTAAAATAATAAACAAATTAAAGTCGGTAATAAGGTCGAGGAACTTGAGATTAACTCTGAGGATAGTGTCTAGTATCTGTTAGTAGCTGCTAGCTAGAGTTATATTTAGATGGAAATATTGATTGTAGTAAGTAGTCTATAATCTAGTTAAGTTCGAGATTAATTTAGATTAAATTAATGATGTTCTTAGTATAATTGAGTTGGATAAACATTTAACTATTGATTAGAATTGCTTAAGAGTTGATGAAATCATACCTTCAGATTCCGTTGCTCATCTAATCTTTATAACTTTTACTTGTTTTTTTTAGTTTTAGAATAGTTTTTAGTTTTCTAAAATTACACCCTCCGTCCTATTATAATTATGTCGAATTTCTTTTAATTGTTTTTTTAGTTTCAGAATAAGTTAAGTTTTCAGTTAAGTGTTTTGTTTGTTACACTGTATTTAAATTGATTTTTTTTCGTTTTAATTGTCTCATTATAGTTAGGTCATTTCCTTTACCAGCAAAAAGGAACAGAGAATCCAAAAATTCATAATCTTTGCTGATAAATTTTGTTTAGTATAATTGTTGTAAATTTCTTAATTTGTCCCTATTTTATGAAGTTTTGTTTTGAATATTTAATTATATTTAATTTATTTTTTTGTAATTAACATGTATTTTATTAATAACAAATTTTATTTGTGTCGTTGATGTTGGTGGATCTTGAGGGTCTCATAATTATAAGTGGAGATGTTATTGAGCAACATAGTTCATGTAATTTGAACGAGAGTAATTTGGATTTGTCAAGTTTGAATTAAAATGAAGATGTTTTATACTCCCTTCGTTCCAAGGTAGTTGAGCCGTTTATTTTTTTTGCGTTTGTTTTGAAGAAATGATACTCCCTCGTTTTTGTGGTAGTGGAGGCATTTCTTTCGGTACACGATTTAAAAATAATTATAGTAGAGACAACTATTTTCTACGTTATGTTCTCTCTCGGGAGATTTGACGGCAACATAAACTAAGGACTTATAGAACAATAGTATAATATTAGAAGACAAGTTGTGCCATGTAAAATTGCATTTTCAAAACATATAGAGTACTTCGTGAATTCAATAATTGGAGTCCTATTTGGTTTTTCTAATTATCTGATTTTATCTATGCGATCTCTGTTCTTTGATCATTAGTCATATATTTCTTCTTTATAATCTATTTTATTTATTTTACTCTATTTATATCATAAATTAAAATTGTGTAAAATCGTTTGCTGGTATATTTTCTATTGTTTTATATTTCTTAATTTGAATTGTATAAAATTGTATATAATCTATTTCTATAGTTTCATTAGAATATGTATTCATTATTTAAAAAATTTATGTCCCGTGCATAGCACGGATGTTAATACTAGTTACAATTAAACTACTAGTGATATGGATCCATGTATTTTGTGATCCATTTCCCAAGGATTACCCATTTAATGATGTTTGATCTAACTATTTTTGTGAGATTGATTTTCAATTTATCAACACAAGACAAAAGATAATAAAGATCCAACCAACAAAAATTGAATCTAAACAAGAATGGATGGAAGATTAGGAATGTAAAGCATGTGTATAAAGATGAGATAAGAGAGCTACAACCATAGGACCTTAACCAAAAAGATGGAGACAACCCTAGGCAACTTTCATTAGCTCTATCACCCCTTGGCTCCACTACTCAATGGATACACTCCATTGATGCATACCTCTACTTGAATCAATCAAAGATGGAAACAAGCAACCTTCAAGGAAGGAATTGGATACATTCCTCAAAGAGGAAAAACTCACAAAGGAGATATCTTAATCACAATCTTAATCTAGAATGAAAAATGACATCAAAAGATATTTATACTATGGGTCCAAAAATAGAAAGTTGGCCCACAAAATCTAAAAATCGGCATAATCGCCCGGTCGGGCGTTTTTCACATGCCAAAATGCCCTGCCCGGGCGTTTTCCCTGTCCCCGGGCGATTTTCACAAGCAAAACGCCCGGTCGGGCGTTTTTCCCGAAGCTCTCGGCCTTCTCTGCGCGACTTCCGTAAAACCGCCATAACTCCCTCATTCGGACTCCGATTGGGATGTGCAAGATACCCACGCGAAGCCGTTTCCAAGACGAAGACAATGGTGGTAGTTTCATAGCTTTCGGATGTCATCTCAATAGGACGATTTCCAGTTGAATCCAACTATAGTTGAAATCCTTGACGCACGACCTCCATGATCGTATCATCCTCCCCTTCTTGGAAAGGATTTATCCTCAAATCCGAGCCTTCTCTATTCCTCGCACCCTCGGGAGGCCCTCTAGCTTTATTGGATCCTTGGCATGTCTTCTCTTTCATCCTTGGGCCCCAATCAACCCATGGTTCACGCCGAAGGGAGGACCCTTGACGTCGAGCACCCGTGGTCATATCATCCTCCCCTTCTTGGAAAGGATTTGCCCTCAAATCCGGGTTCCGTACACCTATAAAATAGCACGAGATCAAATCAAATATCCATGTAGGATGATAGAGATTAAGACCACTAACGACTCTAATAGAAGTCACCATACCACGACGGTGGACACACTCTAACAAGCTCAAAACTAATACATAAGCTATGTTGAAACAAATACCCAGGCAATCTTTTACATTGAAGTCCCAAACAAAACCATGTGATGCATAGTCTTTGACAAAATGACAATAAAAGATACCAACCCCACTAAACGGCTTGATTGTCATGCAATGAAAACAAGTATTATGCCAGACACAAGCTTCACACAATTTGACTCTTTTTGCCTCAAACATTTCCACATTATCTATACCCATGTCCTTCAACATCTTCACAAAAGATTTGGCATTCTCATCAAGACAAGGCATATACAAGAAAGGGTCCTCATATGGTGCAAAATGGAAAGTTATCAAGAGAAAAGTTTCCAAATTACCCCCACACAAATGCTCCAACAATTTTAAAATAATACCACAAACATGAGAACGATGCAATTTTATGTCATTAATCACAACACCATCCACAAGAGACATATGAGTGGAAAAATCCTTCACAAAACGGCCATAGAACACTCCAATCCCATTGAAGGGTTTAACCACTTTGCAATGAAGACATAGCAAACACCAAGTTCTAAAGTCATTATCCACGTTACTCTTCTTGGTCTTACTATCCTCACCCACATACACATGAAGCTCAAAATTACCAACAAATGAAAGCTTAAGCATCTTAGCATGCAAGGAAGTCACTCCAACATTCAAGGTAGAAGCCACAAGAGAAATGTCATGTCTCTCAATGCTTGATTTTACCAAGAAAGGATCAATATATGGTGCAAAGGTAGATTTAGCATTCAAAGTTTCAAGCTCATGAGACCACTTTTTACACAAGACATCAATAACAAATTTATCAACACAAAGGGGTTTCTCTAATATAATCTCATTCAATGAAACATCACAAGGAGATAAGGATAGTGCACTTGAACCTTGGGCAAGGAGTTCATCCACTTGCCCTCGTTCCTCTTGTTCCTTCTCCGGGTGAGTAGTTTCCAAGCCATGTACAACATGATGCCTCACTTCCATGCCTTCAATTAAATTTCCTACAAATTCATGAACACAAAAAGACATAGAAGAAGTGTTAGTGGGTAAGGGTTTAGTTTCCTCACCAAGGGCAAGAGGCAAAGGATCATTTGGTGCCCACCCAAGGTTGACCTTAGAATCTAACAAGCACCCTTTACTCACTTGTGCTTGTGGTTTTTCTCTCATTTGATATTTTTCTTTTCTCTCACCCCCACCACTCTCTCTTGACTTTTGCACCTCACACTCTTGTCTTTTATCACGCTCTCTTGGCTTTTTAGACTCACATTCACTCTCAAGCCTTTTCTCTCTCTCTCGTTCTTTTTTTCTACTAATTTGGATTAAGCTCTTCGAAGAGGAGACATTTCCATATACATCAAGAGACTTATGTGATAAATGGAAAGAAGAGGATGTAGTCAAATGACTTGATGAGTTACCTCTTTGGTTCGTGTCAACACCACCATGTAGGTAGGTAGGCCTCAATCGAGCTCTATATGAGACTTCTTCTTCAATTGGCCTCTCAAACCCCTTATGGCTAACTTGATCTCTCACCCTCCTAGAATACCACTCTCCATGAGACTTGGGAGCTCTTTTCCCACTATATCCTCTATCAAGCCCATCTCCATGGTACCTTGATTCATAGTCACCTTTAAAACGGCCACGGGCACCATTTCTTCCCCCAAACCGATCATTCTCCATGTGATTGACTCTATTTCTATCATTCCCCCTTTGCCATCCCTCATACACCACTTCTTCCATCATCTCCTCCGGGGCAACATTAGGTAGATTGTTACCCCTAGAAGTAGGAGTCCTAGATGTGCGGCCTCCCTTCAAGGTGTTGAACTCCTCAAATAAAGTGTTTTGGGCGGCAAGCATGCGGGCTTCGGATTCTTTTGATTGAGCAATGGATTCTTTTGCTCGCACATCCATTTGGATCATCATCTCTTGTTTGAATTCCTTCATCATTTGTGCCATCATGCTCACAAGATCACCTTCGGGTTTGGAACTACTTGAGCCCGCCCCCTTCCTTACTTCCTCCTCATGGACGTCCCCCATCTTGTTAGATCGAGTAATAGGAGGCATCCAAGTTACCTACAAACACAAAGACAAAGACTAGGAACTAGCCTTAGAGATTAGTAAAATAAGAAAGAGAGATTTAAGAAGCTAACTCACCCCAATGTAGTATCCCAACACCCCCCAAGTCACTCACCAATGTCACTCGGTAGGTTTAGAATATAGTGGGGCTAGTATCACACACTCTCGATCCAATTCCCACTCGTTGGCGCCCGGACAACTCAATCAAGGTATACACCTCAAGAACATATGGACACCAAGTAGTAAATACCAAAGTAATAATGATTAAACATATGAAAGCAAAGAAAACTAGGCCTAGAGCAAACACACACACTAAAGAACACAAGACATGGGATGAAGCTTTATGCTGAAATCTGGCTGATCTTTATGAATTTTTTTGGTATTGATCCCCGCGCCCAATTTGGATGAATTTTAGTGGATAGATTCCCAAACAACTCTAGATCAAGGGAAAAATAGCCATATATAGTCAGATTTGATGATTGGATATGTTTTGTATGGTTTTCCCCAACTATGCCAAAACAGGGCAATGATGTTAATCTCCACGGTTAACTAGGCAAACGAAGGAATTTTTTGATGAAATTTTGCAGGTACGTAGGTCACATAACATAGATCATACACACCAAATTTCAGCTTAATATAAGCACAATTGATCAATCCGATCATCCCAACAAAACAGAGCAAAAACAAAAGACCAAAAGGAAAAATAACCCAACCCAAAGCAACAAAAGATCAAACACCTAGTGGGTACTAGGCTCTAGATACCAAATGATGTGGATCCATGTATTTTATGATCCATTTCCCAAGGATTACCCATTTAATGATGCTTGATCTAACTATTTTTGTGAGATTGATTTTCAATTTATCAACACAAGACAAAAGATAATAAAGATCCAACCAACAAAAATTGAATCTAAACAAGAATGGATGGAAGATTAGGAATGGAAAGCATGTGTATAAAGATGAGATAAGAGAGCTACAACCATAGGACCTTAACCAAAAAGATGGAGACAACCCTAGGCAACTTTCATTAGCTCTATCACCCCTTGGCTCCACTACTCAATGGATACACTCCATTGATGCATACCTCTACTTGAATCAATCAAAGATGGAAACAAGCAACCTTCAAGGAAGGAATTGGATACATTCCTCAAAGAGGAAAAACTCACAAAGGAGATATCTTAATCACAATCTTAATCTAGAATGAAAAATGACATCAAAAGATATTTATACTATGGGTCCAAAAATAGAAAGTTGGCCCACAAAATCTAAAAATCGGCATAATCGTCCGGTCGGGCATTTTTCACATGCCAAAATGCCCTGCCCGGGCGTTTTCCCTGTCCCCGGGCGATTTTCACAAGCAAAACGCCCGGTCGGGCGTTTTTCCCGAAGCTCCCGGCCTTCTCTGCGCGACTTCCGTAAAACCGCCATAACTCCCTCATTCGGACTCCGATTGGGATGTGCAAGATACCCACGCGAAGCCGTTTCCAAGACGAAGACAATGGTGGTAGTTTCATAGCTTTCGGATATCATCTCAATAGGACAATTTTCAGTTGAATCCAACTATAGTTGAAATCCTTGAAAAGGGGCATTGATTTACATTTAACATGGGTTTAATATGTATATATATGATGCCAAAAGTATATGTCACAATATGTATGTTTGTTATAAGACGATATAAAATAAAACAAAAAAGACAGTTGTTTAAACGGTTTAAGAACCGTTCATGCAATCTTATACTATTTCCTTCGTCCCCCAATATTCAATATGTGTTCCATGTTAATTTGTCAGGAATTTTAAACAATACTCCGTGTAAAAGAAAATGGGTTGAAAAAGTTAATGGAACGCTGAGGTTCACTACTAAAAGTAGAAAAAATGAAGTGTGCAATTAATATGAGACAAATCAAAATGGAAAATTGGGAGACATAATCGGGAGCACTATATATATCCCTTCGAACTCAAATAATATCTAAAGCAAATCTCATCACTCATTAATAAACCAGCTTGTTAAGATCAAAATATATTGATCATGGAGGAGGTAATTAGGAGGTCTGCAAACTATGAAAGTAGTGTTTGGGATGACGACTACATTCAGTCCCTCGCAAGTCCATTCATGGTAAAACCAGAATCATTAACTAACTACGTTTCATGCACGAACATATTGAACGAGTTTCTAAATTTGTTGAACATTCATGCAGGGAGAAAAGTATGGCGAAGCTGAGAAGCTGATAGATCTGGTGAGAATACTGATCCACGAAACAGAACAAGAGCTCGACCATCTTCACCTTATCGACTATGTCACCAGACTAGGCCTGTCTGGCCACTTCAAGGACCGGATAGCAAAAATGTTAGACAAGATTTATGAAGCACAAGAATGGTTAGAAAAGGACTTGCATTTCATATCTCTCAAATTCAGACTAACAAACTAATCCTTAACTGATTTGTCGGTGCAGAGATTTTCTGTAGTTTGATGGATGAGGAAGGAAATTTCAAGGATTGTCTATGTGAAGATGTGAGAGGGCTTGTATCTCTGTATGAAGCTTCGTATTTAAGCGTGGAGGGGGAAAGCATAATGGATTTAGCCAAAGATTTTTCACTGACTCACCTTACTCGAAAGCTTGACCAAATCACAGAGCCGCGTCTAAGGGAGCAAGTGAGGCATGCTTTGGAGGTTCCTCTACACTGGAGATTGGAGAAGCTAGAAGCCAAATGGTTCATACAAGCGTACGAGAATACATCCAAAGCAAACCTTGCTTTGGTGGAGCTGTCTAAGTTGGAGTATAACATTGTACAAGCAACATACGAGGAAGAGCTCAAGCGACTGTCGAGGTAAAGTTAGTACTAATTTTAAATTTTTAGTAAGAGTGGAAGCCTTCATTGTTGGTGAATTGCACTTTCAGTTGGTATAAAGAGACCGGTCTACCGGAAAAGCTGGGGTTTGCAAGGCACCGATTGGCTAAGTGCTTCTTGTGGGCTATGGGATTCGTTCCGGAGCATCATCTTGGATATTCAAGGGAGATTATGATCAAGGTAGCTGTGTTTATCACCATAATAGATGACATATACGACGTTTATGGCACCTTGGAAGAACTTGAATTGTTCACTGACATAATTGAGAGGTTGGTTTGATTGCTTCATTTATTCACATATATCATTGTCAATTGCAACCACTAATGCTACTATCTTCAGGTGGGATATTAACTCACTGGACAGCCTTCCAGAATACATGAAGATTTGCTTCTTAGCTCTCTTCAATTCTGTGAATGAATTTGCTTATCATATACTCAGAGACCAAGGTTTCAATGTTATCTCAAATCTGAGGAATCTGGTAAAAACATCTGTATCTATTATCTATATACTATGATTATGGTAATGTTGACGAAGTTTGGAAGTACTAATATGTGTTTGTTGTTTCAGTGGGCAGAACTGTGTAGACTTTACTACTTAGAAGCAACATGGTTTCACAGTGGATATGTCCCAACCACAAATGAGTACCTAAATACAGCTTGGATTTCCATCTCTGGCCCTTTACTTCTGTTTTATGGTTACTTCACAACAAATCCTATCAATGAGAAGGAATTGAAGAGCTTAGAGCAATACCCTGGTATTATTCATTGGCCAGCCACAGTTCTTCGTCTGGCCGATGACTTGGGAACTTCATCTGTAAGAAAGCTATGTACTAATTTATAACATAGCTTAAGCCTCAACACATCTATTTTTGAATATAGTAGTATTTTCTTAAACAGGATGAAATGAAACGAGGGGATGTTCCGAAGTCAATCCAGTGCTACATGAAGGAAACAGGATGCTCTGAGGAGGATGCTCGCAAGCATATAAAGCAGCTGATAGACACGGCACTAACGCGAATGAACAAGGAGATATTGATGGAGAATCCTATAACGAATTTCGGGCAGACTGCCATGAATCTTGGACGGATCTCACTTTGCATGTATCAACATGGAGATGGCTTTGGCCTTCCCCATTCCGAAACCAAGAAAAATTTGGTGTCCCTTCTCGTTCAGCCCTTTCCGATGCCTTGAATTCCTACGCCGTAGCTTTAAACATACATTGTAAAATAATGAGTCCCTATGCCCTGGTTTAGGAGACTAGTTGCTGTTTCTTTCCACATTAAGTTTCATCTCACAACATGCTTCTTAATTTGTGGCCATGTATAATTATCAAGTGTGTTTTTTCTCTTTGCATATATCAAACAAGTGCTTTTATATAATCATCAAGAAAAAGGTGGAAAATTGACATAGTAATTGACACAGAATTCGGAAAGTAGCAGAATGATAACCAGCCCTGTCTAACTGAGACAGCCAACCTAACTAGGGATACAAATAAAGAACATGGCAAGCACACCAGTCCAAACCAAAGCAAATAACGGAAGCAAGCTAATGGCTTTCACAATGGATGCGACCGTTCCTCGTGGGTTCAACACCCTAATTTACAATATATATATACTACTATTCTTAGTGAGAACTCTTTTAAATATCGCTGAATAGAAGGAACATGTGCACACGTGCAAAATCCTTCTTTCATAACTTTCTAAAATAGAAAAATGTCTCAACTAACAAATAACATTGGGAGTTTTGGGGATTTAATTATTTTTACATACTTTTAGGGACAAACTTTGTGGGACGGACGGAAATGGAAAAATGGGACAATCTTTGTGGGACGGAGGGAGTAGTAATTAATAAATCATTATAGTATAACTATATATATTATGAATCATATAATATTATGTAATATTAATAATAATTGTTAATTGTATTCATAATGATATAAAGATTTGAATATTTTTAGTTAGGTGTTTCAACCTTAAAACGATTATAAAGTAATTTAATAAAAAAATATTCAATTAATTTAATTACTTTTAATAATTAATTTAATTAGGCATTTTGTTCTTGATTTATATTATGAATGCAATTAGATGAATGTATAAAAAACTAAAAAGTAAGAAGAAAAAGAAGATAAAAGAAAAAAGAAGGAAGGAGAAACATAAACCAAGGACAAAAAAAGAAAGAAGAAATAAAGATAAAATACTAAAAAGAAAGAAGTAAATAATGAAAAAAGAAAGAAGAGAAAATAAAGAAGAAATAAGAAAGGAAGAAAAAATAATCACATGTTTGGTACTATTTAAATGAAATTTCTAAAAATATCCTCCATAACAAAGAAATCACATATTTGGTACCTGGGGTTATTTTTGTCACAGGGTACCAAAAACGATATAAAATAAAAATCAGGTATCATTTACGTGCGAAAGTGAAACATCAGGTACCATTTATGTAGGTCACTCTTATTTTTATTACCACACGCGTATGCATAAACTTTCTTACTTACCCTTGTTTGTGTTATTAATCCATATCCAATTATCGGTCATAATGTCTTGGGGTACAAATATCCCACATTAGAAAAATATAAATGTGCAAGCAATATCAAGAACAAAGTCACGAGCACAATATCATGCTAATGTAGAGTTCGTACGTGCATCGTTGAAAATTTGGGTATAATTCGGCCCCGGAATTTCAATTTTAATTTGGATAATATGGATTGTGCTTGGCGGAAGAAAAATTCAAAGTAATTCTTGCATTTTTGTAGTAAGAATGATAAATTGTGCTTTAGTCTGGTAAAAGAATGACAGAAAAAATATTAACAAGATGAGTTTCTGAATTTATAAAAAAAAAATCAAATGGAATTGGAGCAATGTTCTCCGATGGAGACATGGATGAGACCTTGAGAGAAAGGGTAAGGAAAGGGGAGAAAAAGACCGAAGGGCGCGCTCACAGCGCTAAAAAAAAGAGTTTCTCGACATATTAAATCTATTATAATCTCGCTCAAACTTGGCCTTTTTATCTTTTACCAACTTTCGGATTTTGGGCGCGGGTTTGATGATCTAAACTTGTACTACTACTCATAATTTCCCGGTCTCATAAAAATGGACCAATTTTGTCATTTTAGACTATTCTATGTAAATAACAACTATTTTAGAAAAAAAAATTGTGGCTTCATTCCATTTATAATACACAAATCATTTTTTCATTTTATTTTTGTTAGTATTTTATAAATTATGCGCTGAGACTAGTACCGAGTCAAAAGTAGTTTTTTTTACGGGTGAAGATGGAGTAATAAGGAAAATCGATATAGATTCTCTGTAGACAAAATTGATCGGATTTGAGAATGGGTAACTAATTTGAGATATTACTCCTACGGTTAGCAGTGAACATTTTCTCTTCCCTTAAGAGCATCCACAGTAATAGGCGAGCGATCGGCTAGCCGGTCCGCTCGCCAAACCATTGCAACCGGCGAGCGTGAAATTGGCGAGAATTTCGGCGAGCGCTCGCCGATTCTTGGCCGCTGGCCGATGCGCTCGCCGATCCGCTCGCGCCATTGTAGGCTGGCGATCGGCCAGCGCAATTTTTTATTTTTTTTTATTAAATTTTCGAAACACTATATATACGCGATTTTCACGTCATTTTCATTCGCACCACTTGTTTTAACGAATTTTCTCTCTCTCTTAATTTCTGTACAAGAGCAATAACACGAAATGGATCACAACAACGAGTCTACTCCAGCGACGAGTGGGACTCAAACTCCCGCGATACCCGTGGGAGCGGGATGGGGGCAGATGGGCGGCGGGTACTACAACATGTACCCTTGGCAGCAGATGATTGCGCAGGGCGGCGGGCAGGGGGTACCGGGCATGCAACCCGGTATGCAGATGATGCCCGGTTGGGGAGCCAGGATGCAGATGATGCCACAGATGATGCCGGGAGTGGGGCAGATGCCACAGATGATGCAGCCTGAGCAGCCCGTGACGCGGGGGGGGGGGCAATGTCTATCGCTGACTAGACTTATTTTAACACAAGTGATACCCGCAAGTGTACGAGGCTAGTGTAACAATTTGCAAGCAAGAGTATCGTATCCCACATAGACAAATTTGTATCAACTTAACTACCACGAACAAATATTGACTACTATCTAGAGAATCGGGAAAGGTTTGGTTTTTTTTCTAACACTATGAAAAGCATATAATGAGCAAATAAATAAATAAAAACAAGTAAACATGGAGTGAAAAGATAATATGGAGAAAATTGTAGAACTCAAGGATCCGATGCACAATTCCAAGCTCTTATCCAATCAAATTGTCTTACCTTTTGGTTCTCTAGAATTACTAAGTCGACCACAATTATAGATTAAACACCCTCCCGAGGTGAGAAACCTGCAGATTAGGTGCTAGGATTGAAGTCCCCTTCTAATCCTAAAACTCCTAACTCCCAAAAGCTCGATTAGGTCAAAGATCTCACTCAAAACCTCAACTCTCCCGAGTTTTATTGTATTAAGGTGTGAATTATTCTTATTTCCAGATTAATTATTTCATCTCCCGATTAATCTAATTAATCCTACACAATCAAGTGGTGATCAAGCAATTGAAAGGAATAAACCCAAGAATAATCAAATAACTACAAGAGCACGGTAAGAACAAAATTAATTGGATAAAAACTATGAAACTAGTGCATCTTCACCAGGAATTCTACAATAAATGTTTAGCTACACATGTTCTTCACAAAAAACCATATTTGAAACACAAGATTCAATGAAATACATGGAGAAAAGATTAAGATACTCCTGTGAGAATGAATCTATGGAATTGCAACTTCAATCTTCCGATTGGAAGTCTTCAATCTCCAATTCACTCTCTCAAAGGTGTTCTTAGGAGTGTGTGTGAGTGTTGGAGGCGGTAAGTGTTGAATTATGAAACCTAGACGTTCTTTCTTTTAATCCCCCATAAAAAATCGCAATTTGACATAAAAATACGCCAAAATAGCGTACCAGGCTGGGTGGAATTATAAAGAGTAAAATTCACCCGGCCGGGTGGTCATTTTTGACCACTTTCTGACTGTTTCCGCGCAGAACACCGTACCCGGCCGGGTGGTTAATTCACCCGGCCGCGTGAAATTTTCTGAAACGCGCAGTGTTCGTATAACGGCCATAACTTCTTCTACCGAACTCCGATTGAGGTGTGCGAGATACCAACGCGAAGCTCTTTCGAGGACAAAGAGATTGATATGCATTAGGGGATGATTGGACTTCAAAATCTCCAGTTAATATTTTTTCAAACCAAGGCTGTTGCATATCCATATATTTTGTGTCTTTTTCTACACATTCTTAACAAAATGGTCAAATACCAAAATAATAGATAATTAATCATAATCATATCCGATAATAGACGAAATGTGATCAAAACCATGCAAGATTACTCTCTAAAACCAAGCAAAATCCAAGTATGTCAATCGCCCCACTCTTGATTTTTTGACTGCGTCTCCCCATACATCGACCCCAGTGGAGACGCAATTCGCTGGAGATGACACTTTCTCCATAGAGGATTGTTACCGGGCGTTCGATTCGGAGACACTCCCATTCAGACAGAGGGAGTAGGTCAGGGGCGGGGGCAGGGTTAGGGCGCACCGAAGAAGAAGAAGAAGGGGAAAAAGGTGGTAGGCGAATCATCGCAGCCGGCTGATGACGACAGTGTACGGAGGAAGAGAACGGATGAGAACCTCGCGTTGTCCAAGGATTGGGTGTCTGTTTGTGCGATCCCCTCGTTTCGAACAATCAGAGGATCGTTAACATGTGGGCTAAAATTGCAGCAGCCTACCGGAGGAATTGCCCTGATATGACCACGAGTGCTATACGTCAAGGGTCTTCATTTCGGCGTGAGCCATGGGTTGATTGGGGCCCAAGGATGAAAGAGAAGACAAGCCAATGGTCCAACAAAGCTAGAGGGATTTCCGATGAGGCAATGAATAGAGACGGCTCGGATTTGAGGACAAATCCTTTCCAAGAAGGGGAGGATGATACGATCATGGAAGCCGTGCGTCAAGGATTTCAACTACAGTTGGATTCAACTGGAAATCGTCCTATTGAGATGACATCCGAAAGCTATGAAACTACCACCATTGTCTTTGTCTTGGAAACAGCTTCGCGTGGGTATCTTGCACATTCCAATCGGAGTCCGAATGAGGGAGTTATGGCGGTTTTACGGAAGTCGCGCAGAGAAGGCCGAGAGCTTCGGGAAAAACGCCCGACCGGGCGTTTTGCTTGTGAAAATCGCCCGGGGACAGGGAAAACGCCCGGGCCGGGCATTTTGGCATGTGAAAAACGCCCGACCGGGCGATTATGCCGATTTTTAGATTTTGTGGGCCAACTTTCTATTTTTGGACCCATAGTATAAATACCTCTTGATGTCATTTCTTTTCTTTAGGTTTTTGCTGAATTATATGCTTGAGAGATTTGTTCCTCTTTGAGAGGGTTTCCTATCCAATTCCTAGATTTAGGTTGCTTGGTTCATCAATTCTTAGTGAAGTATGGATCAAGTAGAGGTATGCTTCAAGGTTTGTGGTTTCCTTGAAGATCTAGCCATGGATGCATGTTAGTATGTTGTAAGTGTCTTAGCTTACCTCATCAATGACTATGTATCTCAATTTCCACCCTATCATATGTTACTTCTTGCTTTAATCATCTTAGTTTCCTAAATTCTTGTTGGGTTGCCATTATTGATACAATAGAAAATCTACTTCACAAAAATATTAGATCAATCACCTACAAGCTGGGTAAATCCTTGGGAAATGGATCACAAAATACATGGATCCACATCATGCCCGCATGGGAAGGCATACACCGGGGAGGAGTGCCGAAAGGGGTGGGAGCGAATCAGCGTTGCGGTCTCCCGATTTGCGGGCTTGTACACCAACGCCCTCCGCATGAAGACCAGTGGCCAGACTGACGAGGATTGCAGGAGGATAGCGGAGAAAGCCTTCCCCGTGCGGGGGCTGTATAAGGAATTCACCTACTGGAATTGCTATCTGGTGCTGATGGATTCCGAGAAGTTCCGGGCGGGTGTCGATGCTGGCTGGCTGAAGAAGCAACGGCTGAACTATGTCGGTGATTACAACGGCAGCAATGGCGGTTCCCACGACCCCCCCGAGGATGTTCCAGAGGAGTCGGCCCCTCATCCTTCACTCGCCCGATTGGTCAGAGGATGGCGCAACGGGCAGCGAGGGCAGTCGCCCAGGGGTCCCAGGGGTCCAGTCGGCCATCCCCCCCCCCTCCCGCCCCGTTGGCAAGTCGGCAGCCGAGCTCGCCTTCTACGCGCGTCAACAAACACGCAAACAGATGTACAAGATCTTCTACGAATGGAAGGAGACAACTGACCCCGAGGAGAAGAAGTTTCTTCACTCAATGCTCGAGAGTATGCGGGTCGATTTGGATACCTTCGCGGCACAGTTGGGGGGATCAGGCGCGAGCTCAGATGCCGGGGGTGCAGCCGGTGGCAGCGGGGATGGCGGCAAGGACTGCGGCTACGGCGACGAGAAGTAGAGTGGGATGGTGGCTCGTGTGTGGAAGCCCGAATTTTTTTTTATTATGTATTTTTTTTTATTTTTAGTTAATGTACTTTTTTTGTTTAAATAAAACTAAACGAATATTTCCCGTATATGTGTGGTAAATTTAATTCTATACTTTGTGTTTAATTTCGTAAATTTAGTTGTTTTTTAAATAGTGCTGATAATGTGGCTAGCCTGTGGCTAGCCTATTGCTTGTCCAGTTGCTTGTCCTGATGATGTGGCAGGAGGAATTTCAGTACTGGATGATGTGGTAGGAGGAGGAACAGGTTAGCCTATGGCTATCCTATTTACCATAGTGAATGATCTAATCTCAGCTTTGAATTGGTTTGCTGACGATATTGAGAGATTTGGCACAAAATTGGATTAAAAAATGCAAAATATGTATTTTCTCGTCCCTTTATCTCACCTTTGAATTGGTTTGAAAGAGAGATATGCCTCAGAGTTGGATTAAAAAATGCAAAATATGTATTTTCTCTTCCCTTTATCTCACCTTTGAATTGGTTTGAAAGAGAGATATGCCACAAAGTTGGATAAAAAAATGCAAAATATGTATTTTCTCTTGCTATCACACCTTTGAATGGGTTTGCTGACTAGAGAGAGAGACATGCCACAAAGTTGGATTAAAAAATGCAAATATGAATCAACGGGTTGTAGCGCAGTTGACAGTGCGGAGTTGTGGTGACCTTGCGGTTACGGATTCAAACCCCACCACCCGCTGGGAGACTTTCGGCCTTAATCCGCAAGCTCGATCGAGCAGGATTAATCCGATTTTGCTGGAGGCAAGTTCGGAACACAGTGGTCAAACAAAAAAAAAAGCAAAAATGTATTTTCTCTTGCCTTAGTCTCACCTTTGAATTGGTTTGCTGACGATAGAGAGAGATGCCACAAAGTTGGATTAAAAATGCAAAAGATGTCCTTACCAAATTAAAATTGTCAGCGGTATTAATATTACTATACTCTATGTATACCATCTCCCTGCCTCCAACTCAAATAATATCAAGGCGAATCTCATCACTCATTATTAAACCACGGTACGATTTTTCTCTGGGTTAACCTCGTACAATACTGTTCAAATCTTTTGATAGTTGTAAAATAGTGATCTGTCAAGTCTGGTAAGTGCTAAGCTTTGCCCATTTTAGCTCTATTTAACTTGTTGTTTTCTGATTATGTATTTTCATCTTGTTCAGTTCCCAATCTATTGATCATGGAGGAGGTGATTAGGAGGTCTGCAAACTATGAAGCTGGTGTTTGGGATAACGACTACATACAGTCCCTCGCAAGTCCATACACGGTAAAACTATAGAATCATTAATCACAGTTCATGCACCAACACATTCAATGTGTTGAACATTAATGCAGGGAGAGAAGTACGTTCGCGAAGCTGAGAAGCTGAAAGGTCTGGTGAGAATACTGATCCACCAAACTGAACAAGAGCTCGACCAGCTTCACCTTATCGACAATGTAACGAGACTAGGTGTATCTGGCCACTTCAAGGACCAGATAGCAAAAATGTTAGACAAGATGTATGAGGCACAAGAATGGTTAGAAGAGGACTTGCATTTCACATCTCTCAAATTCAGACTTCTCAGACAGCATGGTTATCATGTTCCTCAAGGTTAATTATAACACATTTGAATGAAACTAAACTAATTAACACTAACAATATTTTCTTGACTAACTAACTAACTAACTAATCCTTAACGGATTTGTTGGTGCAGAGGTTTTCTGTAGTTTGATGGATGAGGAAGGAAATTTCAAGGTCTCCCTGTGTGAAGACGTGAGAGGGCTCGTATCTCTGTATGAAGCTTCGTATTTAAGCATGGAAGGGGAAAACATAATGGATTTAGCCAAAGATTTCTCACTGAACCATCTTGCTCAAACACTTGAGCAAATCACAGAGCCGCGTCTAAAGGAACAAGTGAGGCATGCTTTAGAGGTTCCTCTGCACTGGAGATTGCACAAGCTAGAAGCCAGGTGGTTCATACAAGCGTACGAGAATACATCCGAAGCAAACCTTACTCTGGTGGAGCTGGCTAAGTTGGACTATAACATGGTACAAGCAACATACCAGCAAGAGCTCAAGCTACTCTCAAGGTAAATTTAATAGATTACTTTTTACTAGGAGTTTAAGCTTTCATTGTCGATGAGTTACAATTTCAGTTGGTATAAAGAAACTGGTCTGCCGGAAAAGCTGGGATTCGTTAGATACCGGTTGGCAGAGTGTTTCTTGTGGGCTATGGGATTCATTCCGGAGCCTCATCTTGGATATTCAAGGGAGATTATGAGCAAGGTTGCTGTTATGATCACCATAATAGACGACATATACGACGTATATGGAACCTTGGAGGAACTTCAATTGTTCACTCACACAATTGAGAGGTTCGATTGCTTACTTCATTTACAATCAACATACATAAGTCTTTATCAATTGCTACTATTCATATAAATGCTGGTACTACCTTCAGGTGGGATATTAATTCACTGGACAGCCTTCCGGAATATATGAAAATTTGCTTCTTAGCTCTTTTCAACTCTGTGAATGAATTGGCTTATCATATACTCAGAGAACAAGGTTTCAATGTTATCTCAAATATGAGGAATCTGGTAAAAACATTTGTATATACACAACAGAATTTTCATGTGTGAGAAATCTTAGTTGTGATATGTGTTTGTTGTTTCAGTGGGCAGAACTGTGGAGAGCTTACTACTTAGAAGCAGCATGGTTTAATAGTGGATATGTCCCAACCACAGATGAGTACCTAAATACAGCATGGATTTCCATCTCTGGCCCTTTACTTCTTTTTTATGGTTACTTCACCACTAATCCTATCAACAAGAAGGAATTGAAGAGCTTAGAGCAATATCCTGGCATCATTCGTAGGCCAGCCACAGTTCTTCGTCTGGCCGATGACTTGGCAACTTCATCTGTAAGTTAAGAAAACTATGTACTAGTCAATCCAACACACCCATGTTTGAATATAGTTATGTTCTTAAACAGGATGAAATGAAACGAGGGGATGTTCCGAAGTCAATTCAGTGCTACATGAAGGAAACAGGATGCTCTGAGGAGGATGCTCGCAAGCATATAAAGCAGCTGATAGACACGACACTAACACGAATGAACAAGGAGATATTGATGGAGAATCCTATAAAGAATTTCGGGCAGACTGCCATGAATCTTGGACGAATCTCACTCTGCATGTATCAGCATGGAGACCATTATGGACATCCCCATTCCGAAACCAAGAAAAACTTGGTGTCCCTTGTCGTTCAGCCCATTCCTATGCCTTGAATTCCTATGCCACAGTTTTATACATATGTTGTATTTCAATTAGTATGCCTTGAACTCAACTCATCAAATCTGAGTTCTGAACGAGGAGACTAGCTGCTGTTTATTAACTTGTATCCAACATTCTGTATAATTATCAAGTGTGTTTTCTTACTATGTTGAAATTATTGCACAAAGTTCTCAATCTCCACATGATCAACACCAAAAGTATTTATAGAGATGCACATCACAGAAATCGAAATCAAGAAAAAAAAAAGTAACCAGCACAGAATTTCAAAAGTTGCTGAATGACAATCAACACAAGTTGGTTGAGGGTATTGTTCAGTTAATAATTATTCCATGAACAATCTAGTTTAATCCCCTATGATGGGTACAACATAAAAACAATGTGGTTCACGTCCTTTGTTCTTCTTATAAGCGCAAGCGTCTGGCCAGATGTTGCGTGCCTCCAGATTTCATTAATTCACCCAAATTTGCCTCAGCACAATGCATAGCTCCAGGCCTGTGACCTTCTTCCTCCCACAATTTCTTCATCTCAACTTTAGTAACCATTGATCTGAGGCCTTGGTGTTGGGCCCGTAAGTCTGGAAAAGGGCATCTGGTTGCGACCAGGGATGCCTCTAGGAGCAGACGCTCGATCAGCAGCAGTTGGATCTGATACTGATTTTGAGAAGGCCTGGGCCAGCTCAACTGCAGATGCTGCTTTCCCATAACGTATGGGGGCGTCAGTTGGTGCTGGCTTGCCATGCTCAATAGGTTTTCGCCAAGTCTCTGGAGATGGTGCCCTGTCCTGTGGCTGTTTTGGTTGCTGGTTCCGATTCTTCTCAGCATCTTTATTATTTCTCCAAATTTCGCTTTGCTTGTTCCTCCTTTGTGAATCGCTTCTCTCAACATCCAGCTGGTTTTCTCGCCTGTTAGAGTATTTAGCCACCCTTTGATTGGTAGGAATACCTTCATATTTTTCGCTGTGGCGTGTAGAAGATCCATGCATGAACGCATCACCCTTTGGAGAAATTTCCTTCACCCTATAAGTGTAAAAAATGCAAATAAAATACAAGTCATTTTCATGAATGCCTAAATATCAAGTACAGCCAGATGTACAATAACAATTAACATCCAAAGCTGCACAAAAGTAACCAAATACCTCAATGCAGGTTGACCCTCGTAGTTGTTTAAGTCATCTTCAACGCCACGTGCCTTAAGAACCTGCCACAATTCCAGCAATTCTTAACAAATGCAAAGGCAATACTAGCTTTGAAACAATATGAACTGATTAGACGAGACAGAATTTGCATATCCCTCTTTTTCTAATGAGAAAAATGCTAAAATACACCCTGAGCTTTGAGATTATTAAATAGAAGTATTGAGATTCTTTGTTTTCTGAAACAGTATTCAGATTCTTTGTTTACAACTACAAGGAGGAAACAAGCTTTCTGAAATGAGATAAAAGTGAACTCACCAATTCCCGAGGCCGAGCTTCCCCAAAGACAGTCCCTCTAGAGCAACAAAACAAAGCAGAAAATATGTCAGAAGTTATACCTCCTACTGGAGACAAGGATAATTCAAATAGAAATACGCACACAGATAAAGTTGTTCCGGAACAAAGTAAGTGCAGCCAGTTTAACCATTTTATTTCCGTGCAAAATCAGATAAAAATTCCAATTCAGTGGACCCAACAGATTTGTGTTATATTCGTTGTCCATGTAAGTGTAAACAATGGGCAGTGTGAAACAAAGGCTTCAAGGAAACCATACATTTTCTGGCAGGTCTAACATAGCTTATCCAAACAAAATATTAACAAGCTTTCAAATAAACAAGGAACCTCAAGAAATAGCTATATTCAATTCGGACCTTCCCAAAATGGCAATAGTACCTAAACTGCTGCATATAATTCTCTTATAAACGTTACCTTCAAAGTAAATATTATATTATAGAATTGTAAGGGTACAAGAAAATCAGATAAAGATGATCCATGCTGCTCATTGCTCAAGATGTGACTCTGGGTGCAACTGCAACATCATCCAAGTATTTTTATTTTCTTTTAAGCACATTGTTCTCTCTTTTTCAAAGCCACCAGATTTGATACACCTCAACAGTCAACATTGTCAGTTTATCAAAATAACTAGACACGTTTAGATAGCTGCAATGAAAATAAACAAATAAACCAGGTAACAAACCACCAATCAAGTCACAGATGCAGCATAAGTAAAAACAATAGTGGATAAACAAATCCATTTCAACTAAAATTGCCTACCTCATTCCCTCTTCCGTCCATAGGCAATATTTAATTGTATAGGTTTTAATCTTCAATTAATCTGGACCCACTCCCTATAAAGGGACAGAAATTACACCCACTAGGCCACTACAAAGGAAACAGTCATAGCCATAACATTGTGCTTTTTATTGAGCCTGTAAATGGGGACTATATCAAACTACAGCATTACACAATCACCCCCAACCTCACCCCCCATACTTGTGCATACTTCATATATGAATTATGCTTTAGGGTATTAGATTATATATGACCATGCCAGAAACAATTTCAGAAAAGCAAAGCCCATTGTCAGCATCCACTAAAGACTAACCTAAATTATATAATACAATTCTTATAAAGCATATATATATATATATATATATAATATTCACACCCCTCCATAAATTCCATTAGTCCCTCTATCTGATAGAACCGAATTACCAGAAAGATATTGACTATGAGTAGCTTATCTTGGGAGAGACCTGATAAATCAAACAGATATCTCCATACAAGATTTGACAGAGGAAAAATAAAGAGATAACAACAAGTTTTAAAAAAATCTAAAAGAAAAGAAAACACAAACTCTGAACCTTTTGACTTCTTTGTTTCCTTCCAGTTGCTCATGGGATTGTGATCGTGGCTTCAAATTCAGTTTTGGACGCTCTGGAGCTCGATCACCAACAATAGAGGTTTTAACTTCATGGTTGTCCTCCATGTGGAGATTATCACTAGTCTGCTCATATCTCTGAACTCAAAAATAAAAACAGAAATGCAATGTTAAAGCTAAACTATAGTATAAAATATTTAAATAAGATTTAAAGCCTTTTTCACAAATTTACCTGCTTTTGATCAATTGGAGATTCTATATTTTCCAATGGTTTAGATCTTGGAAGTAATTTGAGCTTAGGTCTTTCAGACGATTCTGAAGAAAATGTTGACTGAATAGACTGGAAACCATTAGCAGTAGCAGGAGTGCTTTTCTCATATGAATCCACATGTATGGCAGATTTTGCCCTATCATAAGCTTGCGGCACCTCCCTTCCACCACCGTGAAATGTTAGACTTCTTTCGGCATGCACAACCAAACCAACTTCTTGATAGTCTGAGTCAGCAACCACATCTAACCTATTGTAGGTTTTCCTAATGTGTGAATTACTAGAATTATACTCAAACTTCCCATCGGTTTCGGGATGTCCAAAGGCTGCAGCATCTTTTTGAGGATTAATTTGCTGGTTTGAGCTCCACCGACCAGATGAGATCTTCTCGAGTGCACTGGCATGGGCTAACTTTGTCTCGGCCTCTGGAGCTGACCATGCAGCAGCTGCAGGCTCTTTCATGCTAGAAGCCTCCTTCCTTATCCCCCAGGCATTTGGATGTGATCCAGCCACTGATTGCCCAGCATTGCCGCCAACAACTGGATAACTTGACCCATAACTGCGACTGCCACTTAAAGTTTGATTGTTGAACTTCGAATTATGCACTTCAACAACCCTCCCTGCATAAGAGCCACCAGTGGAGCCAGCTGATAGCTGAGACACAGGAATTGAAGGACTACTACCAACTCTAGCACCAGATATAACACTAGGTTGAGCACGAAAGCTTTCGTCAGCAACTGTTCTGCGAGGGCCTGAACCACCATCCAAAGGCTTGCGCTCATCCTCATCAAAATTACGACCTATATGGGAACTATGACTTAGAAATGGGGATTTTTCATCAAGGGCCCTAGCTGAGCCAGCAGATGCTGGCCGCAACCGATGTTCAGGCCTTCCTGCCGAGTTACCCCATGACATCTGCCGATCAAATCCACCACGATCAACGGGCCTTGCAGTCCTGTCAAAATATTATGTATGATATGAGTGTCTAGAGTTTACTCTATAATTTCTACAAAAGGCACAACCTTATATACCATCATAACTCATACGATTCAGTCAAGCTAAACAATAATAAGGGTTTTGCAATTCAAAAGTTTCAGAAAACAAGAAACCCGCATACCAGATAGTGAGATCAAATCCAAAGCCTCATTCATCAAGAACTTAAAGTCTTTCTTCACCAAATATAATAATGGTACACATACCTTAAGATCTATTGCAAATAGAATCAACCGTATAAAAAAAAAGTAATCTTAAGCGGCTACATGAGATGCGTTGTGAAATATCCAAGCAGATTCAGAAGACCAAGATATCGCAAAACACATTCCAAAATAAATTGTGGAAAACAACCAAAATTCCAATAAATTAACGCAAAACCAGACTCACACGCCGGGTGCAGAGGGAAGAGGGAGATCGGAAGGAATCGAGCCGCCGTGAAAATCCTTCAGCGTCATCGTTGCCTTCTTCTTCGACATTTTCCTCTCACTTCCGCTCTCCAAAAATATCGAATTAATGGGATTGTATGATACCAATTTATAAATATATATATACGGAATAAACGAATCTCTACAAATCGATTAGCAAAGAGATTGAAAAAAAGACGAGAAGAAAAACCCTGGGAAAGATATATCCGTCACGGAATCGATAGATAGCAAATTTATGGAATCGATCGAGGGGAGAAGAAGGTTAAAGGCAGAAGGGATTTCAGATTTGGGGGAAGGGTTTGGAAACTGAGTGTTGTACTTTTAGCGAGATTTCATTTTCTATTTCCTCCGCTTTCCCGTGTTGTACTTTCACAGAACACTGCCACGCGTTCTCGATTTTTTTTTTTCATTTTTCACATTTGAAAATAAATATGCTAAAATTAAATGTTGCCATTATTAAATAGATCTTCCCTTGTTTAAAAATGGAAAATCCAAGATTCAACACTGCATTTAATTATACTAACTCCAAACCTTGGTATTTTCTCTTTTAGGATGAAACAAAATTGAAAATACTGAAATTAGCATTTGAAGTCGATTCAACAAATCATTTAAGGCTTGGAGTAATATATGGTTGATAAAAAATCATTTAAGTCAGTATTCTGATTTGCGTAATTTGGTGTGTGATGGATGGTTATTTATGACATCAAATTTTGATTGTTTATTTAAAATTACTAAGTACTAGTCACAATTTCTTTGGCAAGGTTTTTCTGAAACAAAAGTTTACGATTGAAAGAAATTTAAGAAATAACAAAAAATCATATTTTATGAATTAATTGTATTTAAATATACGAAGTACATCAAAAAACTGGTGAGTTAAAAAATACTACATGAACATTTGAATTTTTTTTTAGTTAGTGTAAGTTCAAATTCCATTGTTCAACATCAATTTTTCGGGTACCGCTTTAAAATTGAAATGGATAGTTGGTATGCTCTTGATCGTACCATTTCTAATGGTATAGTGTATATAAATTCATATTTCAATTAAAAATGAAATTATAGAGTTCCGTGACATCACCTTTCAAGCAATTTTAAACTACTTTGAATGACAAAAACCCAACATTACTATCAAAAAGACATCTTAAGAGACAGGCTCATAAGGAAAAGTGACATTATACACTTTTTTTCCAAAGAATGGAGTATACGAAGCAGCAGAATTAATGATATAAAAACTATTAAGTGTAAGACTAATCAAACCTATGTTCAACACTTATATAAGACCACAAAGCAAGGAAGCAGAGCTCTGGGGCTGAGCAAATAGAGCTCTTCAATGTTGGAGTGAGCACCAACTTTCCCAGCAACCGAATCGAAACCGGATTCAACAGCCATTTCCTCCATACTCTCGACCGGCCTATGCACCCTTCCGGCTACCACTCTACAAACTATGAGGGCCTTCCTCAACGACGAATCCCCCTCCACCATCTCAATGGCTCTCCCACTCGTCGAAGCAGTGAACACTCCCTCTTTCTTTGCCACGAACCCGTCTCTTAGGATCTGGCACACCCTGCATTTCTCTGAAGTGCATAGACCGGACGACCCCTTGAGGCCGAGAGGGCATTCAACTGTTGCACCGTGGAATCTCAGCAGCTCGTTCCCATCGGCCAGGCAACGTGGATGCTTTTTAGTTAGCTTGTTTGCTCTGATTTTCACTAGCTCTCGGTACTCCTCAAATTGGGCTAAGGTTCGTTGCATGTTGTGCACCTTCAGAATCCTCTCGATTTTGTCGAGCCTCGCTCGACATATTATCTCCACGATTCTTCGGGAAGAGTCTCCCTCACCGAGTTCACTAACTAAATCCACAGAGACGCAATGATTTAGTAAGACGTTCATGCAAAAACACTTAAATGTTAAGTACTTATACCATTGGCTTGCTTTTACCACAATTATCTGCGTACTAAATCTTAAACACTTACACTATTCACATATACTTACAATTATGATTTACGAATTAAAACAACTAAAGCTTAAATAATTGAAAAACAATCATAGTTTGTATAAAAAAATTACTCCTTCAGTATGAACAATAGAATTCTCATTTTAACATTCGGTTCATCTGTCGACAGGAATAGTCTCATTTTGCTATTTCGATTTGTAAGCCAATAGGAGTCTTATTCACATTCCATAAAAGTAAAATTTACATTTCTCTAACATTTTCAACTTACATTTCATGAAACTAAGTGGACACTCTTATTCGTGGATGGTCTTATTCGTGGATGGATGAAGTACATAATTGAAAACTAAATTTATTTTTTGGGAAATTGGTCTCTAAAACCATGAACTTTGCCCAAAATTTGGTATTTCCCATGAACTTTGAAATTGGTATATAATATCACGAATTTTGCATTTTGTTTGGTATTTCCCACGGCATGTTTATTACTATATTTGACTAACTCATGAGGCTTTTATCATACTTGACACAATTAAATCAACGTGGTTTTCAACGTGACTTTTTATGCTACATGCTATGAACTTAAAAATTGGTTTCAAATATTATAAAACATATCACGATGGTCTATGTTAAATAAGATTTTGATGAAAATATCTTATTTGAGTGAGTTTGGGAAATACCAAACAAAATGCAAAGTTCGTGATATTATATATCAATTTCAAAGTTCATGGGAAATACAAAATTTTAGGCAAAGTTCATGGTTTTAGAGACCAATTTTCCTTATTTTTTTATAATTTGGACTTTATAATAAAAAAACGTGTCATGTGTCACACATTAATTGCCACATAAAGGCGTGCTTAGGAAGCTGCGGTAGCATGCTTTAAGCACGCACGCACACGCTATTCCCTCCCTAAGCACGCTGATGTTGATGCCCTAGGACTCGAACCAAACCACATTAACTGAAAAGTTGCAAACCTGCGTGTTTAGAGAGATGATGCGCCTCAACAGCTTCCCATCTAACAAACTGGTCGCCACATTTAGGGCAGAAGGGGCCTCCGAACGAAGATCTCGGCCTCATCGAAGCAATGCCCCCCTTCCTCGACGACCTCCTGACCGGACTGCCCAAGACGACCGGCCTATGCCCCACATGAAACCCAACAAAATCAGAGCCACCGCGTATTTTCAGTTCGCAAGTAGCGCTATCAAGCACAACATGATGCGTTATCGGGTTGTGAAGCTCACTGCTTCCGATGGATCTCGGGCTGCTGATCCGTGGCTGCTTCTCCTCCGTATGCCTCTTGCTCCCGTTGATCACATCTTTCAGATTCGCAATCGATCTCGAACAACCACACCGCCCACTGCCAACGCTACTCGGCTTCTTCGTGCTCGGATTCTTGCTCCCTGCATCCGGATCGTGGACATCGGCTTCGTGTGATCGGCATTTCATCGACCTCCGTAGACCAATCCAAACAGCCGGCATTTTTGGCTTGTTTGATTTCTTGATCATAAATATATATTCACAGCGAGTGTGAAGAGAGAATAATACATGGAGAACATTGATGTGGAAGATATACGCAATAGTGAGTAAATGAGGAATTATAGAATTATTTATGGCTAATATATTGAGATTTGAGACTGTAGATATGAAAGATTAGGCCACAAATGGTAAGGATTTCGAATGACATTGCACGTTTTTTTCGAAACAGAGCAATACAGAAATTAGCCTGCCAAAATAATAGGAGTAAAAAGGTCATTATTTTGAGATAAAATATTGCAACAAGAATGGATAACTCTATTCAATAATTCAATCCCTTGGAAAACGAGGGACCAAACTCGCCACCTAATTTATTAAATTTATGAAAGAGATGCTTTCTCTAATGTGAGTTGTTAACAGAAAATGACAGTTCTTGTGTATGTGACAAAGATACTAAACACATATACATATAAATCGTACTTGATTTCGAAGAATTTTACGTAGGTTGCACTCTTGTATGCGCGGGTCAAACTCGATCCAGACCTTGTTTCATCTCCATGTTAGCACCACCAACCTCACTAGTCATCAATTCTACTGGGAAAAATGCTGGACACAATGATCAAGAGCTGCCCAAGACAAGAGCAAATCTGACACTATTAAAGCAATTTATTCAGTTCAATATAAATGTTTAGGTTCCTCAATTCATTGAGAATCATTATATGAGTCAAATTCAATAAAGTGTCGAGGAAATACTCTCATTTATGATACATTTAAATGCTCTACCAACCCAGGCCATGCTTTACATTAACTAGGCACATGCCTTCCTGCCCAGATTTGCCCTCACAGACCAAAAATAATCAGAAATTCAATTTTCCATACGTTAGGATAATAAATTGATGCATCAGTGGGTCATAAAGCCTAATCAACTAAAATCAAATTAGTATAACACAGCAACATGCACTCAGACCAAGATTCCCCACAGATAAAACTGGACAAGATGTACATTTGGAAGAAAAGGAGAGGAAGATAAGACCTGTTTAACAAGAAAGATTGAAAAGTAAAGATCAATTACTTCATTAGGGCCGCCCAGAATAAAGGTGCAACATAACATATTGATATAGAAACCGAACAAATACAGCCAAATTCATACACACATCACATTCCTTTTACTTCCAGAAGTAGAAAACTGCAATCATGAAAATCAGTTGGGCTCAGAGATGTAATTTGAAGTATGCATAGAGCAACCTGAGCTAAGTAACCACTATACATCGGCATTACAAAGCTCAGCGAAAGTTCCCCTCTGCTCAATTCTACATAGATTCAGTTCCGAAATCCACATAACTTTGTACACTAACACACAAAAACATACAGCCAGATAGAGTGTATTACATTTAAGCTATTATGATGTCTTAAACACACAAACATTACAAGTCGAGGAAGCAGGTGCTACGAACGATTTAACACGATTGAGAATATAACATATCAGTGCATACAAAGCTTTACTACTTATGACTTTAGTGGAGAACTTCTATGATAGAACATCAGCTTAGGATCGGTAATATGATGAACCAAGAACAGATACATGATCCTTGCCCAGGTTACAGCCGCGGAGACATTCCAGATCCATGAGTTGAGAATGATCCACGAAAAGATTTACCTTAAGACATATTAGACACAAAACTTTAGACATGCAGCAAATAAAAAATGAAAAAGGAACAGGTATTCGAAAAGGGGATTAGAAGGAATTACATGTGGACCATATTGTTTGATAAACCACTCAGATGTCTTAGGATTTGATGCTTCAAACATGGTTTTTTCAAGCCCCAAACGGCTCACGACTTTTGCTATAATGTCAGCCCTCACAGAATCTGCTTGTCTACAGACATCATCAGCATCAATCATTATCATGTCTGCTCCAGCTTCAAGGCATCTCTCTGCCCTCCTAATCAATAGATTCACATCCTCAACAAGCTCTGAAGAATAAGGAAACAATATTAGTCTATGTAGCTTGGCTGATATTGCACCATAACCTTCACTATTTATGTTCTGATCTCAGCTTAGATTTGGGCATTTTAAAGCATTATGTGAGGGATTTCTTAAAACTATCAAGTACTTTATAAGAGCACATCTATCTAACTTCATCCAACAGGTGATAATCCTACTGTGACTAGTCTAATATAAAGATGATGAACACATCACTCCAGATCAGTTAAGTGACTGACTTAATAACCTGACTTCTAAACGCAATGATGTGACGGTGCATGCTCGTTTAATGAAGCAAACGGCTATTGTCATTTGGAATGATCTACTGAAGGATATAAGTATATTAAAAAGGGTTTAAAAATTGGAGATCCAACTGTCTCTTGTAATCTTATTTTGTTAACCCTCTTGCTTTAGCTGATTGCTATAGTGATTTCTACCTTATTTGTGAATCCAAGGATCCATACCAATAGAATGCTTTCAAACTAAACAATCTGATGCTATCACTTTCCACAAAAGAACTTAACAGAGAGAATGCCCTAAACCCTACCCCTTTTAGCACTGAGAGCCCTTAGTCCTATGAAATGCTTGACGTATAATATAGGCATTACAGATGCAACTTCACTAATAGAAGTAGAACACTAGATAATCCATGGTGCTATTATAGCTCTAACAAGTTAAGTGCTCACCAGATGTTCGCTGCACAGGGACCGTGTAAGATCCAAATGCTCTATTACCACTAATAGGTATATCTGACTTGTTAAACTTCACAGCAAACAGAGGCTTAGCTCTGAGACCCCCCGTTTTGACAAGCCTCACATATCTCAGAAGAATCTCTTCAGGAATTCCAAGTGAGCCAGCGTCAATCTCAATGGTATCAAATCCCAATTCTTTGCATTCCTAATACATAATTGCATATTTATCACAAGGAAAAGTAGTCATATTTATGATATGAAATTCTGTAACAGGAAAACTTTTCAACAACATTACCTCAATATAGTCTTTGAAAGCAGAAGGACCTCCGCGCTGTAGGTATTCAGCCCAGTCCCCAGTGCTAACGTACACATTGTGCTTATGTGCCAGGTTAGTCACTTCTTTGATGTAACTCTTAGGCATCAAACTATGAGAGCCTCCAGCAAACTTGAGACCATCAACAAATTGCCCCATAGAGTCAAAAACATCCTGTGCCAAATAGGTTCCTGTCAGTTTACAGAACTATTAAGCAGCAAATTGCACAATTGATACTCGACAAAATTGCATCCATGTCTTAAGCAGCAAATTGCACAATTTGACAATCTAAGCCCTAAATAATGATTCAATTAAATAAGTTGGCAATGACAGCAATTCTACTCGAGGGGAAACACCGACTAATCTAATAACCAGAATTTCTATTAAAACATACGAAGTTAAGCCATAGATCTTCACGACCTCATCATCATTCCATGCACACAAAAATCAGTCCGAAATTTGAAGAAAAATGGAAGTGAATGAATCATAATGCGAAACCGTCACCTCTGATCTGACAAGCATACTTCGGAATTCCAAATCAGTAAAAGATTAAAAGGAGAGATGAGCTTGAAGAAACTTGAAATCGAAGCACCGCTCATACCACAATTACCAGTTAAAATACTAACCAAACAGATTAGGACGGAGAAATTACAAGGAAATAATGCAGTGATGATTCAGTGGATCAAGGGGAAATTACCTGGAGGAGATTTTGGGGGAAAAGAGAGTGATGAGGTCCCCTCATTTCGGTGACACCATACCTCCTAGGCTTCTCTGGACGATCTTCTTCTTCGAAGAGTGTCTTCCATCGATAACTTGCCATTTTCTCCTCCTCCTTTTACCCCTTCTTTGATACCGAATTTCAATAGAATGTGATATGAATTTGATCTGATTGGAATATAGCTGACATACAAAGAGGTAGGAGAGAACGTCCATTGATGGTTGTAGAAGTCTGGAGCACCTTCTGGAAATATTTCATTTTATTATTTTAATGGATAATGATAAATTCATTCGAAATAGCAACCCTTTTCTTTTTGAAAAATGGCAACGTTTATTCTAGTCAATGAGCTAAGATTAAATTCTTATATTACGAATTCATGTAAGTGCGTTCAAAAATTAAATTACAAAAATTAAATCAAATAATTTCCCTTTAATTAGCATCTACGTGTATTTTGTGTGAACGATTAAGCAAATAAATTAAATGAAAAATACAAAAGAACAAAACTCTGAGAAGGACACGTAGATATTTAATTGTTTTTGACAGTTAACTTTCTTTTATTTTCTGCAATTGATAACTTCTTTGACATAAGTTTTGAAAAAATATTTTTTTGCAAAATAATTATAGTAAGAGAATTGAAGTCGCATGCATTTATTATGCTGTGTTTATTGTGACTGCATATTCAGTACTAGTGGTTCTTAATAGTACTGTAATTTATTTTGAGGCGATTTCTCAATAACTCAATTGACTTGGCCTATTTTTATAACAGGTAGGTACGAAGGTGTTCGGTTTGCAAGATTGTAATTCGGATTAAATGTGTAGTGTATTTGACTCATAAAATTCAACCCCACAATTCAATTTCAGATGAGATAATTTGTCATAGCTAAATCCCGATTAAAATAATCTCACAACTCAATCTTAGATTACATCTTGGTATTATTTTATCTAGTAAACCGAACATCATTGTAGTATATATATAAATATTCAGATTGTTATAAAATTAAAAAAATCAAAATCCAAATACGGAGTATTATAGTAGTAGTACTAGTTTTTTTATCTTTTCACAAGGAAAAATCACCTACTGTCAAAGAGAAAATACTGTTGTATTATGTTCAATAATAGGAAATAGTACTATGTTTAAAGGATGAATAGGAAGAAGAAGATGAAGATGGAGATGGAGTAAGGTGTTTGCAGGTCTAGTCTGGAGATGCACTGCTTTTCTTCCTCGCCATGAAACGAATCCATCCCACCATTAAAGTTAGACAAAAGACACCTTTTCTACTCCAAGAATCAAACCCAGCTAATCCACCTCCTCTTTATTCTGATTCCTCCACATTCAACAACAATATATACTCAAAACCTAAACAGTTCCGACATCCATTCAATTTCAAGAGACAGCCATGGCCAAGAACATGGATTTCCTCGTATGTCTCCTCATCATGGCTCTGGACATCATAGCCGGGGTTCTCGGCATACAGGGCGAGGTTGCTCAGAACAAGGTTCGTCTTTCCATCTCACTCCCATTTCAATTATTGTAATAAGTACCATTAACATATGGCTTGATGTGTATAGGCTCAAAACCTGAGGGTGTGGATATTCGAGTGCCGAGATCCCAGCTACGAGGCTTTCAAATTTGGGCTGGCTGCGGTGGTGATGCTGTGCCTGGCACACATTGTAGCCAATCTGCTGGCGGGATGCGTCTTCATCAGCTCCAAAGAAGAACTCGACAGGGCTTCGCCTAATAAGCAACTCGCTGCTGCCTCCCTCATGATGTCATGGTATTTGATTATCAGATTGTTTAGCACAGTGTTTCTAGACACTGTTGAAACTAATGGTGGATTCTGACAGGATTATGTTGGGGATTGCATTCATCCTGCTGATATCGGGAGTGTTGTCCAACTCGAAAACAAGAAAGAACTGCGGCATGAGCCATCAACAGCAGCTGTCTATTGGAGGGATCCTGTGTTTCATTCATGGACTGTTTGCGGTCGCCTATTATGTATCTGCAGCTGCTGTTCTTAGAGACGAAAACATTCCGCATCAGCAACACAACCACGCCCACCAACCCAAACCAGATCAGCAACCACTTCCTGCCTGATTTTTCACATCTTCCACATTCCTTTCTTGGCCTTGATGTTTCATTTTCAACTAGTCATCTTTACATGATTCTTTCTTTTCATTCTGGAAAATGACATTCTGACCTTACATACCTAGTACTAGTATTATAGGAAGCGCAGCTCAGATCATTAACATGTTATGCTTTACATACGAACAAACCACGATGAACAATCGAAATACTTTAATGAAAGATTTGGTCCCAACCATGCTATGGCCTATGGTAACTCATCAGGCCACATGCATCAAAAAATGATCAAACTATCTGTGAAAGATTACTATAACCCATAGTCAAAATCCCTAACTACAAGTCAACACTTGAAGAACAGATGATAGAAAGGAAGAGAACAAGAAAGTTCCCCAAATCAAGACAACATAACAAGCCAGATGAGTAAACACACAGTTAAACAAAAGAAATAACTCCTCATTCAGAGTGAAAATAAGGAAATATTTTTCAGTGAACGAGTCATTAAACAATGGAGTTCGATAGCAAAACGTATCTAGAAGTCAGTAACAAAGATTAATCAGTTGTCATAAACACAATATAACGGAAAATCCTTGCAATTTATAAGAACAATTCAGAGAAAAAAATTAACCTTCCTGCACCTCAGTAAAACCTCTCATTCATAAATTCCGAATCAACCTTCGCCTCTGCCACTCGATTCAAGTCATTTCGGTGGCGAATTCGTTCCCTCGACACTCACAGCTCCTGAATTCGATTGTTATTATAAATTCATGTACGAATTCGAATCTGGATAAAGTCCGATCCAGATTTGAACTCATTTCACGAATTTATTAACAATAATATACTACTAGGACAAAAGAGGTGACTTTTTCCAAGCAAGAACGCTCAAGGAGGAAGAGAATAAACTGAAAAATTACAGAAAGGGGTTAATATAAGAAAATTAGAGAGGAAATCAAATCAATCGAGCGGTTGGTGGCGGTTGTATATACAAAAATCAAGGGTTTTGTGATTAATTGGGCCCAATGATATGTATTGAGTGAAAGACAGGTGAGAAAAGAAAATTAATTAACAATTGTTTTCCATGTCGAAATTTGATTTTCTAGAGCTTGTATAATTATAAAAACTTATCCCGTGATCTTTGATTTTTGCGAATTCCACTATGTATCCAATGAACTAAGTGGTATACTTATTCGATATCTATGACATTTGTGCGGTAAACCTTTTGAAATATCCCTATACCTTATAAATTTCGCATTAAAATTTGCACCATCTTTAAAGTTCCTATTTATATGAGACGTCGTTAATTTTATACTTTGAAACTATTTGAGTTTATTATTTTGTATGTTATGGACTCGCAATAAACGTTGAAATCTACGCACTGATTTTGTGATCTCATTGATAAGTAAAATACAGGATAAAATAAAAACTTTTTAATCATTGAAATGAAATTATTTTAGTGAACATCTTAAAATGAAAAAGTTAAACTATTTTTCGTGGACGTATGAAGTAGTACAAACTAAGAACAATATCATTGAAAATCTTTAAGTTACTACTCCGTCTTTTTGTTTCGTATGAAGTAGTACAAACTAAGAACAATATCATTGAAAATCTTTAAGTTACTACTCCATCTTTTTGTTTCAGATTTTTTTAGATAAGAAACTCACGTATAAATACATCAACATCAACTACGATACTCGATTAATAATCATTTAATGCACATGTTATCTATACATATATAAAAGGGGAGTTTTGGGGGTATTTATGGAATTACAATTTTGAACTCTAGAATGATTAGAATAAATTTAATTTTGTTAATTAATTTGTAGTATATATCTCAACCGGCAGATCGTGGACTATTTATTATTGCACATGCACATTATTATTTAAGGTATATATTATAATTAAAAGGCTCCAATTGAAAATGAATATAAAAAGCCATTATTCACAAAGAATATGGAAAGCCAACAGACTCCAATTAAGCAAGAAACGCATGCACTATTATTTTGGGAATTAAAGCTAAAACTTTTAATCTACACCATCTTGGCTCTATATAAATAAATGGATTCAGTATTGAAACAGAGAGTACCCAAGAACAAGCACAAGTAGATAAAGAAAAAAGATAAATGGCGAATTCTAAAGTGAGCAGAGGCAACCGAAAACAGCCATGTTTGCTCATCCCTCGACCACCGGCTTCATTCCGAAGATGATGAAGATCAATTTGTTTTCTTCTATTTGTGTGTGAATGTGCATAGCCGGATGTTTGCTCATCCCTCGACCACCGGCTTCATTCCGAAGATGATGAAGATCAATTTGTTTTCTTCCATTTGTGTGTGAATGTGCATAGCCGGATTGTAAAGGCTTCAATATTATTAGTATGTTTGTACAAGAGTTGTAATACTATTCAAATACGTTGTTAGACTGTTATAGACTTGAATACTATTCAAATACTATTAAATTTTTGTAGATTATCATTTTAGTTAATCAAATTCAAATACTATAAATTTGGTCATTTTTTTTAAAACATTTTTGTATTTAAACTCAATTTCTTGACACTAGAATGAAATTTTCACGAAAATTAATTAGCTTCTGCCACATGAAAAAGTGCTATAATTTCTTATATTCTTTGACATAAATGACATTTTTTAATTCTTAGTTTGCTTAGTTTCGTTCAGAATGTGTAGTAATAATAGTTCGCTCTTTTTAATTATTATTTCATTTTTTATTTGTGGTCATTATTAATTTTAATGGTTAATTCTGATTTATTGTAATAAGCAACACATTTTTATTAAATTTATGGTAATTCATGTATTTTGTTTAAATAATACAAGGGAAGTTTTGAAAATATTTACAAAAACTGCCTAACTAAATTTAAAATTATAATCTAATTGAGTATATTTTAAAGTTAAGGGTTTATGATTTAGGTTTCAGGGATTGGGCTTTTAGTGTATAGGGTCACTATATTGCAATGAAATGAAACTCGACTAAGAAGTGTCTCACCGGTGCAATATTATTAGTATGTTTATACAAGAGTTGTAATACTATTCAAATACGTTGTTAGACTGTTATAGACTTGAATACTATTCAAATACTATTAAATTTTTGTAGATTATCATTTTAGTTAATCAAATTCAAATACTATAAATTTGGTCATTTTTTTTAACATTTTTGTATTTAAGCTTAATTTCTTGACACTAGAATGAAATTCTCATGAAAATTAATTAGCTTCTGCCACATGAAAAGGTGCTATAATTTCTTATATTCTTTTACATAAATGACATTTTTTAATTCTTAGTTTGCTTAGTTTCGTTCAGAATGTGTAGTAATAATAGTTCGCTCTTTTTAATTATTATTTCATTTTTTATTTGTGGCCATTATTAATTTTAATGGTTAATTTTGATATATTGTAATAAGCAACACATTTTTATTAAATTTATGGTAATTCATGTATTTTGTTTAAATAATACAAGGGAAGTTTTGAAAATATTTACAAAAACTGCCTAACTAAATTTAAAATTATAATCTAATTGAGTATATTTTACAGTTAAGGGTTTATGATTTAGGTTTCAGGAATTGGGTTTTTAGTGTATAGGGTCACTATATTGCAATGAAATGAAGCTCGACTAAGAAGTGTCTCACCGGTGCAATCTTAAATTATATCTTTTGATACACAATATCTTAAATTAATTTTACATTTCATATGCTACAAAGTTGGGGATTTTCAGTTTTTTGGTAGTATATTTTAGTCATTTACCAAAAAATGTTCTAATTTTTGAAATAATTTTATAAAATAATTATTATTGTTGGATATTTAGAATATATCTATATATACATATATAAAATGGTAGTTTTGGAAAATTTTAAAAAAATGTTGTTTTAATTAAAAATTAATTAAAATTATTTTTATTATTTGAAAGGTCAAATAATTATAACTCCATATATAAAAGGAGAGTTAAATTTTTTTTAAACAATGTCATTTTAATTATAAATTTATATATCAATTAAAATTATTTTTATTATTTGAAAGGTCAAATAATTATAACAATGTATGATTTTAACCCATATAATAATATTATTTTTTTTATTTCAAATCAATATTTTATATTTTGAAGAAAATAAAATGGACCGTGCATAGCACGGGCGTGATACTAGTTGATAAAAATAGAAACAAAATTATTTAAGATTCATGTAGATACATCCCATTAACTAAAAACATATTCTTACAACATTAGTAGCATCTAAGCAAGCTTAGCAAGAACGTCATTAAGCGTAGATACAGCTATGGCATAATACTTCTCTGCATCAGAAGGGCTCTTGATCTTGGCAGCATAATCCAGCTGATAACACACAAATCAAATCACATCAAGATCAGTAGCTGTGAATGGTGAAAAAGGCGTAGAAGATCATAAATTAAAGAACTAACGTTGCTGATATCTGCGAAGAGCTTCCCCGTGAGCTCCTTGAGAGATTGCTTCTCTTCCTTGGACTTGGCAGAGATGATGGTGTTGAGGTCATAGCGAAGGTACTCTGCCTTCGAACGAAGGTCGTTCTGCACGTACGGCCACGCCTTCTTCTCGATCAACGACTTCACACCGACGATTTCCTTCGCGGATTCCTTAGCTCTCGCTGCTGCCTCCGCCGGTGCCAGTGGCTGAATGAAAAACCTGTTCTTCAATGGCAAGTCAAAGTCTCTTGCTTGGTCCGAGTTCAAAGTTCCAGCTGTCACAGTTGTTTTTAATATAAAAATTGGTAAAATACGAGAGAGATAATGAAATGAGAAAACAGAACTATTTATTAGGGATGGAAGCAGTATTTAGTAAAGATTAGGGCTCGACAAAAATACCGAAATACCGCACTTATCGTACCGAAAATACCGGTTTTTTGTTATACCGTAATTTTCGGTACGGTATGAAATCTTTCGGTAAGGTAAATGTACCAATTTTCCTATACCTCAGTATACCGTGATATACCGAATATTTGGTATATAACGTGGAATCAGTATACCGAATCCTTTCAACATATACCGAAAAATCGGTATATGTTGAAATATTATATATGTTACATTATATTTAATATATTTATATAATCTAAAATAGAATTAGAAAGAAAAAATCTCCGAAATTCTATTTTTAAATATTTTGCGTATAAAAGATTTTTTTTTTCATAACGGTACTACGGTATATCATACCGTACTAAGGTATATCGTAAAAGCACGGAATACCGCGATAACAGTATAAAAAATTAACGATACCGAAGTTTCGGTATATACCGCATTGGTATCGGTATGATATTTTGTCATACCACAGTTTTCGGTAAGGTATGCGGTATGACGTTCTCAATACGATATACCGTACCCATCCACCCCTAGTAAAGATGAAACAGAAACTGGGCTACTTACGTAGGCCACCGGAGGGAGGTGGTGGGCCTCCGATCTTGATGGGCTTGGCTTCAGCGAGCACGGCTTGAACGAAGGAGCCGGAGACTATCCCAGCAGCGACAAGCCCCAGCATGGCGCGGCGGCTGGTCTCGGTCTCGCCTTGCTGCGCGCGGATGCTGAATCCGGTTCTCGTGGCGGCGGTCCGGGTGGCGTCGCCGCTGCTGTTCATGCGGTTGGATTGAAGGCTGCCGTCGAGGACCGCCTGGGAAGAGCCGCGTAAGCCAGCCATTGAAGCCATAGCTTGAGCCATTCTTTAAAATTGCTTTCCTAGTTTGTTAAAAAGCAAAATAAAAAATATCAGTGTTTTTTTCAGAGTATAAATGAGATGAGGAAGCGCCTTATCTGAGTTTGGATATGCAATCAACCAATCAGTCTGCAATATCATGACATGTATGCTCTTCTAGCCACTGGGCTTATGCCACGTAGGCCTTAATGATTTTTTGTCTTCAATTTCCTTTGTCTTTTCTTGAATCATAAAATTATGAGTCTCATGATAGTGATACAAGGTTGTGATATATTGCACATAACTTGATTTATTGCAGAATACAGAATCAAAATATGAAAGTCATTTCGAGGGATAGTAGTGGAGGTCAATGTTAGTCTATTTTTAAGGTCATTTTTTAAAAAAGATGACTTGAAATAATTTAAAACAAACTAACAGTGAGTTATATGTTACCTAAAATGACAGTTTTGCGTTTTGCAATAAGATGTGGTTCAGTTTTGATTATAACATACATAACGCAAGTATTTCGAAGCCAACACAAAGCAGTTCTTTTTTTTTTTTTTTTTTTTTTTTTTTTTTTTTTTTTTTTTTTTTTTTTTTTTTGGGTAAACATATAGGCATATATAGTAACACATTGTTGTAAAGGCAATATATTATTACTACATGACTCTTCATAATAGTCAAAACTCAAAAAAGCAGAGATGTAAGAAGCTAGGGGAGACAAGTCAGCATGGGTTCTTGAAGCCCATGTTCTGGCCAGTTGTGTAACTTCTCCACACATCTATAGCTCCAAAGCTAGTCATCAAAACAATGCTCAGAGCCATCACCGTCGCCACAGAGAAGACGATGATGGAGGGGCGGCCGTGTCTAAGTATCGCCTTTCGTATCACGGTCAGTCCAACAAGTGAGGCAACGAAGCAGACGGCTGCATACGTTAGAGCAGCATAGATCTGCTTCATTCCCAACAGCAAGTACTGGAGCGCGGACATGCTCGATGACACGAGTACCATGAAAGAACACGTCGCTGCTGTCACCTACGCAACAACGCAAGTTTAATGGCGTAAACTAGTCAGATAACATGACTCAGTTGAACCAATGCTAGTAATTAACTACTTACTTGAGGCTCAATTCCCATTTGAAGGAGAATTGGGCTTATGAGCATTCCACCTCCGATTCCGAAAACTCCACCAAGAAGGCCGGCTAGTAGGGCCATTATCGGGAACACGAGTTCGCTGGATGGCCGCCTTCTCGTTCGCCCTCCGTTTTCCTTTTGTCATCAAGAGAGATAGTTAAATTGTAGTAGCAGAGAAGAGAACAGATTGCAGTCAATGTTCGTTGAGATACCTGCTGAGTTGAAGCAATAGTACTGTTTGTAGGACTCTTTCTGCGGAAGAGGATCCATGAAGTGAAGAAAATGGCAAGAGGAATTTGCATCGATGAGATTATCCAGTACCCTGTTCCACAAGCCTCTATCTCAATGATACCCTGCAAAAACCAGCAACTCATAATACCCCATATTGGTTGGGTAAAGCAAAAATGTGGAGTTTATAGATAAAATGAATTCTCTTTATATGTTAGTTTTTTGGGATGAATTTTCATGTTTGGTTTGACATTGATGCTTCCATTGAGATGTTCGACGACTTAGAGTGATGGCTTGAGGAAGAAACGAATCATGACATATGAGAACCAACTCTAGTGGCATGGGGAAAGATCCCGTCGTCGTCAATGAGGGCATTGGCTCCGCTTGGAGTGTTTGTGTTACGGACTTTGATGCTCCATATCGATTGTGAAGGACAACTGATGAGAGATTTATAAACTAAAGGAACTCGACCTAATAGGCTAGTATCATGGAATGAGTTCTTTTGTTTAAGGTATAATATTATTGATACTTTTGTTGATAGCCAAAATTACTCGAAATAGTGGCTTGCGGATGACAACCGTGACCAACGCCATTACCAACAATGATTTTGGGAGTCAAATCATAGTGGTGGCCTGATAAAAAGACAGTATTGACCAACAAGGCAAAGTGTTGGCTTAGCAAATAACTAGCCGTGACCAACTAGGACGTTGGCTCTCAAGAAGGGCCGATTGCGACGGATTTTAATATCCCATATCAATTGTAACAAGCAAGTAGTGGGGTGTATATAGACTAAATTGATTCCTCCTCCTAACAGACTAATTTGTTTAGTGGATTCTCTTGTTTGGTCCATAAAAAATGGCCTAGTGAAGGGGCCAGGCGTGACCAACGAAGTCACTGGATCTTAGAGGATCGATTAAATTAGTAGAGATAAAAAAAAGTTTGTAGTTAAGCGTACATGTCCGTAGTGGTTTCCGCGAAGGAGATACAGAGCAAAGAAGGAAAACCAGATGAGGACCAACATCCCAATGGACACCCACGGAGTCCGCACCTCGTCTTCGACTTGATCCGCAGTAGCGCGCAACAGGGGCATTTTCGTACTTTCACCAGTTCCGTTCTTCGTTTCCTCTCTAAACCCGCGCGATTCCAACCTCCAGCACGCAGCCCCCGACCTGCACGTCTTGAAGGTGCATCCAGCGACGAAGACCACAAACATGAGCATGATCAGCCACTCCGGGAACACCACATTGAGCACCACCCCGCAGCTCACGCCCAGCAGCAGCCACGGCTGGCACAGCAGCGCCATCTCGCAGTCAATCAGCCGCCTCGCGCCGCCGCTCCTCCACAGAGTGTAGGCCGCCACGTTGGCAACAGAGCCGCCCGTTACCATGAAAGCTGAATATGTGGACGCTGTTTTCACGTCGTGGCCGCCGACGATGGTCAGGATGGGTATGAACAGCCCCCCGCCGCCGACGCCTCCCGCGCTGGAGATGGCGGCGGCGAGGGATGACAAGGCTGCGACTGCCGCGGACCGAATGCCGATCCCTTCAACTGTGTTGGATGTTTCAACGCCAGATTTAGACGAGGTGGAAGACAAGATGGTGAGAAGGAACAGACATTTGAGGAATAATGTATGTTTCATTTTTTTTTTCTGAAATTTTGAATTCTCAAAAGTCAAAACCTTGAATTTATAGGAAATTGGCAATCTGGAGATGATGAATGATTTGCTGGAATCTACACAATTTCAGTTAGAAATAGCGAAAGATTAAGAAAAACTCTAATTCTGGAATAAGGATTGCAGGTTAAAAGTGGTACCGGAATTTGGAATTATGCGTACTAACAAATTAAGAGACTATCTATGTATTCATAAATTAAATATTACTCCATTCAAGTGATTAAGTGTCCCATTTTGGTTCTGACACCGTGTTTCTGAAAATGTGATGAAAAACGAGTGAAAAAAAATTAGTAAAAATGTAAGCTTCACTTTTAGGTAGTACTACCTCTATGGCTCTACCTCTGTCCTCAAAATTTTGACATATTTTGACTCGGCACGAGTTTTAAGAAATATAATAGAAAGTGAGTTGAAAAAGTTGGTATGATGTGGGTCTATTTTTAAAGTATTAGTTTTATAATAAAATATAAGTAGGAATGAATTAGTGGAATACGAGGTCCACTACTAAAAATGGTAAAAAATGAATTGTGTCAAATTTTTAGGGACGTACCGAAATAGTAAACAGTGTCAAAATTTGAGGGATGGAGGTAATACTAACTAGTACACTCCATCCTCCATATAGATGTCCATGATTTAAATATCTATTTATTTATTTCCATTTTGAATAAATGGCATCATACTTCATTAAATCAATATACTCGTATTTCCTTATAAAATAGATATATGAAATGAGAATTACTACATAGTATTAATTTTTTTCATCAGTTTTCCTTTCATAGTTGTTCTTAAAACACTTACCTATAACGAGACTTTAAATCATGTAAAAGGGGAATATTATTTTCATAGTAATAGTAAAACACGTAGTAAAATGATCTAATAAAATGTCATGCCTATATACTAAAAATAATACTACTTCATTAAAAAATTGACCACATTTACATTTTTGCCCATTCAAAAGTAATGTCCAGTTTCGGTTTTTGGTGTTTTTTTTACTAATAATATCTTAATCACTTTTTTTCTATCTCACACTTTATTATTTTTGCATTGAAATCTTTATTATTCTCAAACTTTTTATTTTATGAAATAAATAAAGTAACACTAAAATTAGTCATTTAGCGAATAATCAAATAACAATATGAGATACGAGATATTCATGGTGAACTAACAGAAACTTAGGGCCTATATAACTAAAAATAGTATTACTGAAAAGAAACGCATTGAATCGAGAAATTCAGTAATCTATCAATTCAAATTTTAGGCAAGTGTTTAGTGCGAAATACTATATGCACACGCGGCGACAAATGATTCTAGTCATACTTATCTAGAAAAAACGCCTTTTGCTTTATATTCTACGATCAGATAACTGCAATATTGATTTTACTAGTACCAATTTACCATATTGTCGTCTTTTTATTGATCTAGCCCTACCACCTACGTCCCATAAATTGCCATTGTCAATTTTATTTTTCTCGAATATTTATTTATTGACACGTCAAATGTTGACATGAAACTCTCCAACTATTTGGTGGTTTGTAATCATTTAACTCTTTCTTTACATTTATTTAATTAATAATTAATAAATATATAAAAAGAATACGTAAATATAGCCAGATGGTGACTCTCAATAACAAAAGAAATGTGGCTGCTGGGAGTCGAGCCCAGGTCTCCACGGCCACAACGTGGAATTCTTACCACTAAACTACAGCCACTTTGTTGTATACAATTAAATTTAAACTTTATTAATTTAATGTATCACACTTAAGAGATCTTTTTTTTCGGGCCGTTTTTAATAGGACAGTAGTACAACTTTTTTTTAGGCAATAAGAGAAATATACTTATTTACATCTGGGCTACTAAAATCGCTAGGCCCAAAATGTGTCCATCTGGGCTGGACGATGCAGCTTCACAAAAATAAAACCTTATTAAAACTCTCTCCATCCACGAAATAATATCTACATTTACTTTTTTCATTTTCACTAAATGAACTCCATCTTCCACTAATTCAATACACTAACATTCTATTATAAAATTAATATATAAAATGAGATTCACATTCCATTTTTCTTCACATATCTTAAAATCCCCAATGAGTTAAAGTGAGACTTTAAACCATGGATGAAGGGAGTATAAAATACTACTCCCTCCGTTCCCTCATAGTTGAGGCGGAACTTTTCGGCATGAAATTTAAGAAATGAATGTTGAGTGTGTTAAATAAATAGATAAAAAAAGTAAGAAAGAGAAAAGGTAGAGAGAATAATGTAAAAAGTGAATAAAGTAAGAGAGAGTAAAGTAAGAATGAGGAAAAAGTTACTATATATGGAAATGACTCAACTACGATGGAACTTTCCGAAATGGAAAAATGACTCAACTATGAGGTGGCTGTAATTTATTGGTGAGAATTCCAGCATCCACATTCAAATTTATTTAGTAGAGTATTTCCACATTCATTTTCCTTTTGAGATTGATCTATATTGGTTTTTTACTGGTGTACTAATAATTACTTCATTCGTTCCATAGTAGTAGAGTTATTTTGGTATATTCTATTATAGTGGAGTTATTTCTTTTCTAGTAAAAGTCAACATATTTTTTCTCTCTTATTTTACACTCCCTCTGTCCGTCATTAATGTCTCATATTTGACCGGCACGAGTTTTAAGAAATTATTTGACTTTATGAAGTAAAGTGGGTAAAAAAGTTGGTGGAATGTGGAACTTACTTTTATATATTGATTTTATAATAAAATGTGAATGAAATGAGTTAGTGGAATATAGGATTTACCTACTAAATACGGTAAAAGTGAAATAAAACATTTATTGGTAGAAGGACGAAAAAGAAAAAATGAGATATTTAATGGCGGACGGAGGGAGTAATTTCTTACTTTATTCACTCTTCATCTCTCTACCCTTTTCATTTCTTACTTTATTCTTTTTTTACTTAATCACTTAACACAAATTTTCTTAAATTGTGTGACGGAAAAAAACGTCTCCACTACCATTGAACGATGGGATGGGAGTATATAGTAAGCAATGTTATAGGTGATCATTTATATTTTAGAACAGGCCAAAAAGGAACACACCTTATTTAGATAAAGATTGGTACCGATAGTTTTAGTATTAAAACACACTTGCATATTCATTCAATATACATGAATTTTCAACATCTCAAGCACAACTCATCCTCTATGAGGGAGAGGATGCCCATAAACCACAATGGTATAGTGTAAAATGTAAATCACAAACACAACCCGTGACGACCCGTGATGCTGTGCTAGCAATTGCAGTGGAAAGCTACACCCCACTCGAAACACAAAACGAGGCTAGCGCGTGGATACGGAACCGACATTTACTTCATTTTTAATCTCAAAATTCGTCTTCGCCTTCTGCTTCTCTTTTCTCCTTTTAAATAAGACGCCAACCACAACTAGTAGTACCGTCGCACCTACGGAACTGATAACTGAATCAATGATACGCGTTGTATCCACACTCGTTCCTGCAAATTAGTAAAACAAACTTCACTTGCTGACACTCAAATCAAAAGTCAGAAAGTGACAGAAAAAGGACCTTTTGTGGATGGTACTGTGTCTGCCGGCGAATCGACACCACTTTTACTAGTAGTACCGTCACCAGTTCCATTAGCAGTACTGTTACCGGCGCATGGGATGGTCGCGAATCGACTGAAGCTCTCCAGCAAGATCTTCTTGCTTGGAAGGTGAGGAAATGACTGGATGTTTAGGACTCCGGATATGGGTTTGTGGGAGTACTTGAACGTGCACGTTTCGTTCCAGAAGACGGCTTCTTTCCAGTTGGGGCATCGCTGCGCGGTTGCTGGAGCTGCGGCGGCGACGCATTTGCGGCAAGAAGGGAGCGAGATGTTTCCTCTGCAGACGACGACGGCGTTGACGGTGTCGGGGCTGTTGCCGACAGAGGTGTTGAGGAATCGCCTGCTGCCTATGCCGCCAGAGGAGAGGGAGGCGATGAGGGTGTTGAGGTTGGCCTCGTAGCTGCTGTTGTTTGCGAATGTCTCGCCGCTAACGCCGCAAATTGGCTGGGACGTGGCTACGGAAATGTGCAATGGAAGAAGAAGAAGAAGAAGGAGGATTATTAGGTTTGGAATCTCCCACATCTTTACGGTGAACTCAATTTTTTTTGGTGTGCAAAATTGTAGCAAATGTAATCTCTATTTATAGAGGATCAAATTATGAATTTTGATATAATTTTTTGATGATATAAAAGATATTACATGGTTGATAGAGGCGGGGTCTTAAAAAAGTGTGAATAACGTCATTTTTAGAGTAAATCTTATCTCATCTTTTTATAAATACAATTTCTCATCTTGCATTAAAATGAAATAGTAGTATATGGTTAGCTATCTACCTTATCCCATCATACAATATTTTTAAAATTTTGAACTTTTTACGTAGTTATATATTTTAAATAATTTTTTTTAAAAAAATATCAAAATAAAGATAATTTTATAAGAAATCTAACAAGATCCTAATTAAATACGTTCCGATCGATAAATTTGAAAATATATTGTAATATTGTATCGTAAAACTGATATGTTTTGTATTAGAAACTGATATATTCAATACTGCAACAGTTAATATAAATTATGACTATTTTTGGAATATATATGAACATGATACAAATTGTTATCAAATTTATAATTTGAACATATGCAATTCGGTTAGATCCCCTCGTAGAATTACCTCGTACTCCCTTCCTCGCTCGGTCAGGGTATCAAGAAACTCCCTTCGTCCCAAGATATTAGAGCCCTTTCTTTTTCGCACTCGTTTTAGAAAAATAATATAAAATAGTTGGAGTGGAGAAAAAGTAAAATAAGAAAAAGAATTATGTAGAAAAGACTCTCATCTACATAATTCTCTCTCTTACTGTACTCTCTCTCCACTCCGTCCCACAAAAGATGTCATATTTGTGGGACGACACGGGATTTTAGGAGGTTTGTTTTGTGTGTTAAATGGAGAGAGAAAATATAATTTTTATATTCATGTGAGAGAGAACTTTTTCCAAAAAAGGATATGTAACATCTTTTGTGGGACAAACTAAAAAGGAAAGTGTGACATCTTTTGTGGGATGGAGGGAGTATTATATATTATTTTTCAAAAATGAGTGCGAAAAAAGAAAGAGGTCTAATATCTTATGACGGAGGGATTATCAGTTATGCCGAAATATTTTTCATTCATATCAGTCTCGCATAAGCACATATCAGTTGGCCCGTATACCTGTATCAGTTGGAAATAAATAAGAATATTATTAAATCTCATATAACAACATATCAATAGGATAATAATCAACATAAATGTAGTGAACTTCAATATGAATGAGAATGACGTTTGTTGTTGCATGCTTCGACAGTATCAGTTCATGCAAGAAAGTGAATCAGTGCTTTACAAAATATTTGAATATGATACAAAATGTTATCAAATTAATTAATGGTTTAAGATATTTTTTTATGATGATTAAAAAAAAAATTAAGATGCATTTCTTTCTAGCATGGAGATTAAAAAAAATTATGTTAATTGGATTAAGTGAATGAAGAATAAAATAGTAATTGAAAAAGATAGAGAGATAAAAAGAGAATAAAGTAAGATAGAGTAAGTAAGTGAGAAGAAATATATTGACTTTTACTAAAGAGAGAAATGACTCGACTATTATAAAACATACCAAAATAGTAAAATAACTCCATTACCGTGAAACGGAGGAGTGGTAGTTGATGGTACATAACTAGCATCAAAATACATCACTTTTCCATTTCAAGTGTTCCCACTTATGTCCCCCTTTCACATTTATTATTTTGTGGAATTTTCATATACTGATGAACATGGAAGACTTAGTCAGCTTGATTTGGTCATCTAAGATCTTAGTAGTTAATCCTTTCTTATCTCACTCAATTTTTTTAATAAAATATATATTTTTTATTTATATATATTGATTTTTTTTATAGATTTGAATATATTCTAAACATATAAAATATCAATTTATATTTATAATAAAAAAATTTGGAGTTAGTGTAGGTGGACTCCACTTCTATATAAAAAGTAGTAATGAAATGAAACTGTCCCATTTTATATTTTTAGAATTTATTCAACTATATAAAATATTCATTTCTATTTTTATTTCCATTAAATTTATATAAAACAAAAGAAATAGGATATAAGTAGAATAACTTAATTAAGTTATATATTAAGAGTTAAAAAATTAAAATACAATAAAAAAGACATAAATATATACTTACTCCACCATAGTTGAGTCGTTTTTCCACTTTAGGACGTTCAACCTTAGTTGAATCATTTCTATATATGACAATTCCTCACTCCATCAAAATAGTCTCATTGGTAGTTGACACAAATTTTTATGGAAAATTGGTAAAGCATGAGAGATAAATAGATAAAATGAGTAAATTAGAACAAAAAGAGAAAATATGGATAAAATAGGAGAAAGAAAGATAAAAAAAGGGTAACAAATTAGGATTTTTTTAATTTTTATTGTGAGACTAATTTTGATGGACAAACTGAAATAAAATCATGAGACTATTTTTTATGGACAAAAGAAATACTCACTACGTCCCTTAAATTTTGTCACATATTTTCATTTCCGTCCGTCCCACAAAATTTGTTACATTTCGCTCTTTACCATTTTTGGTAGTGAACCTCATATTCCGCTATCTCATTCCTGATCCATTTTATTGTAAAACTAATATATAAAAGTAAGACCCATTCTGCACTAACTTTTTTAAGTTACTTTCCGTTATATTTCTTAAAACTCGTATCCGGTCAAAGTATGACAAAACTTATGGGACGGAGGGAGTAACAATTAACATATTTTCTCTTTCAAACCTTATTTTCATTTTCTCTTTTTTCTTATGGAAGAAATATAGTCCCTTCGTTACATAGTAGTGGATGCGTTTCTTTTCGGCACGCGATTTAAGAAAAAAAATTGTGTTAAGTGAGTAAAGTAAAAGAAAAATATAATAAAAAATGAAAAAAAGGTAGAGAGATGAAAAGAAAGTAAAATAAGAGATAAGTAATGGAGTATATTACTAGAAAAAGAAATGACTCCATTATTATATTCCCTCTGTTCCATAGTAATAGAGGCGTTTCTTTTCGGCACGAAGATTAAGAAAAATCGTGTTAGGTGAGTTAAGTAAAGGGAGAATAAAGTGGAAAATGAAAAAGGTAGAGAGATGAAGAGAGAAAAAAGTAAGAGAGTAAGTAGGTGTGGAAAAATGTGTTGACTTTTACTAAAAAGGGAAATGACTCTATTACTATGGAACGTACCAAAATGGCAAAATGACTTTATTACTATAGAATGGATGGAGTAGAATATACTATCAAAATGTCAAAATAATTCCACTGTTGCAGAACGGAAGAAGTATTTTTCTTAAATCTCTTTGCCAAAAAAAAATAAAAAATCCAACTATATATGTTAGAACGGAAAGAATATTTAACTAAGAGTGTCAAATGAATAAAGAAAATTCAAATACAATAATACTAGGAATAAAGATTAAAACAAAACAATAGCAGAAAAGTTTTAAATTTTCACCCACTTGTGTGGTGCCCTACACAAAGAAGAAGACAGTAAATGAGAGTGTTTACAGGGCCATGACCACAGGAATAAGACAAGAGTGGAAATGGACAAAGACAAATGCAGAAGCGGAGAAGAAAGGTAAGGTAATATCCAGCCTCACTCGCTTAATCTCCATCAAATGCTCTTAACTTTCTCTACAAGACCAATTCAACGCTCAAATACAATGAATAATATTGTTAGAATTTTATGATCAACGATGAATCTCGTGGTTCGGAATTTGAATCAATCGTCCCTTTCCTCATTAACTGTTTTAGACATTATCTACACAGCTTCACTGCGCTTCGATTCTCCTCCTAACTTTGACAGCAATGAAGATGATAACTTTTGCCGTATTATCATCTTTCTTTCCTTGTATAAGTATTGTATTATTTCCATTGGTTTCTGCAGAAACAAGATAATGTTCTTTAATCTTATAGTGAATTACACTGCATGCTTGATTATAGGTCAAGAATTAAGGCGCGAAACGGGCTAAAGACAAAATTTGAAGCAAGAACGAGGAGTTTTTAATGTGAACTAAGTTTTACATGGCCCGATAAACTTGTCACATTTCACTAGGCAGGGAGAACCACACAAATTTGTTGACATCTACCTGTCCGGGTGACTTTGTCACCACATTCCACCCGATTGGGTAGCGAAAACAGTTATGCGAAAATCACATTTGAATGACGGAATTTTTGTGGTATATGGCTTTCTTTACCACACAAGCGAAAAACACTAAAAGGCGAGGAAAAAAATAACTCGCTACTAGAAAATTGGTCTTTTATGTCACTTGAAAACGTCACTAAAAATCTATTGTTATGCCACATAATCTACCGACTACCATTGATACAAGTGCTTGTCAGTCAATGTAATGATAGATCAGATGTAAGGATAAAGTATATTACTCCCTCCGTCCCATTGCAGATGATCCACTTTCCTTTTTAGTTTGTCCCAATCAAGATGACTCATTGCTTAAAATGGAAACCCCTTTATCTCTACTTTATTTTCTCTCTCTTACTTTACTCTCTCCACTTAACACACAAAATAAAATTGTATAAAATCTCGTGTCGTCCAAGAAAGGGTCATCTTCCTTGGGACGGAGGGAATACTACGCCTAAAAGTGTCCTATACAACCACGTATACTGTCAATCTACCCTAAGACTACACATATTTATTAGCGGGAGAATTTACAGTATACCTCCCATAAATATTTGGAATTACATTCGCCCCACAAATATCTATTAATTTTTAAATTTTTCTCTTTCACTTCAAATATATTAAGATTTTTTAATATTTAGTTAGCAATAATTTTTAATACCTAAAAATTACTCCCTCCGTCCCAAAAAAGTTGAGTCGTATTTCTTTTTAGTCCGTCCCAACAAAATTGAGTCATTTTCTTTTTTAGCAAAAGACAACATCTAATCACTCTTTTTTTTTTTTCCATCATTTACTTTACTCTCTTTATCTTTCCTACTTTTTTCATCTCTCTTATTTATATGATATAAATTCTTAAACTTCGTGCCCAAAAGTTTTGTCTCAAATTTTATGGGACGGAGAGAGTATGTCTTAATCATACAACTATAAAAAGATCCAAAATAATATATACAACCAACGAAGCTAAAATCTTGGGTTTTGATCACCATGGGTTGTATGATTTAAATTTTATCATCTATTGGTGTAATTTATCATTTTAATTCAATTTAATAACCGTTTACGTCCATGTGGAATCGACCCTTAAATACTAACGAAGCTAAAATCTTGCAATAGTTGTACTTTAGGACGGTAAATAAACATGTGTACACTTGTAGGACGGTAGAAACCAATTTCTCCATACCGAATAATGCAGTTGGGTCGTAGCACTTTGAACCCAGTCGAAATATAACTTTGAAGGAATTGGGAAATCCGAGGCAAGCATCTCCGGCAATCTTCTGATGAAAATTTCGTGTACACTGCACCAGCGCATAAATCGTCGAAAATTCCGAGTGTGAGAGATTCCTAGCCCCTGCACCAACCTTGAGCTGCAACATGCCGTTAGCCGCCGGTACACTATTATTACAGTATTGTAACCCCTAAAAGAAATTTTTATTTATTTTTGGGCCGTTTTTAATAGGAGGATATTAGTACACCTTTTAGGCAATAAGAGAAATATGAGTACTTATTTATATTTGGGCTAGAGAAAATGCTAGGCCCAAAATGTGTCCATATGGGCTGGACGATGCAGCTTCACAAAAATACACCCCACTAATGTTCATATACTGATGAACCTGGAAGACTTGAGTCAGCTTGATTGGTCATCTCAGATATTAGTAGTTAATCATATCTACTCAATATTTTAATAAAATATTCAGTTTTCTTTTATTTGCATACATAATCTTCAAATATATTGTTTATTTTTATTTCCATTACTCAAATTTAGAATTTTTCAAATATATAAAAAAATAATTTAAATTTATAATACAAAATTACTAGACATTCCTCTAGTTGAAAATTTGAAATAATCTCATTGGTGGACGACACAAATTTTTATGTAAAATTGATAAAATAAGATAGACAAAGAAATAAGTGGACGAATTAGGAGAGAAAGAGAAAATGTGCATAAAGTAAGGGAAGGGAAGATAAAAAAAAGAATAATAATTTGGGAAAAATTTTCATTTTTATAACTAGACTAATTTTGATGGAGGGACAAAAATGAAATCACGAAACTATTTTTATGGATGAAATGTTAAATTATTAACATACTTTCTTCTTTATACTTTATTTTTTCTTTCATTCTAGTACTTTATTATCTCCATTACATAAATAAGACAAGGAGTGGAAATGTTCAAATGCAGAAACGGATAATCCAGCCTCACTAGCTCAATCTCCATCAAATGCTCATAATTTTCTCTACAAGACCAATTCTATGATCAAAGGCTATGATCAACGATGAATCTCGTGGTTTGGAATTTGAATCAATCCTCCTTTTCCTCATTAACTGTTTTAGACATTATCTACAAAGCTTTACTATTTCAAAAGTTCTAACTCACAAACACCGATACAAGAGAAAAACAGAACAAATTTACATGTATAATTAATTTGTATGTAGAGACAAAATCAACGAGGACATAACTCGCTGATTGAAACATCGTTTACAGACGACGAGCCTTGAGATACACCTGTTCTCACTTCGCTTGAGCAGGAGTCTACGGGGCCATAGCGACTACTCAAATAAAATGCGGGCTCAGAGGGCACTGGCAGACTCATTGTCGTTCTACCGAGCATTTGAGCAACCGAAGCCATCGTTGGCCTCGTTGCAGCATTCTCTTGAACGCACAACAGTCCGATGTGAATGCATCTCACCATGTCACGTTCAGATCCCGCTCCATTCCTCACCACAGGATCTATCATATCTGCAGCTGTCCCTTCACTCCACTTCTTCCATGTCTGAGTGTTTGAGAATCTTAATTAGTTGTGATAAACATAGTATTGTTTTAATAATAATGTTACTTACAATAGTCAATAAGTCCTCTCCATTCTCCTCATTTTTGATACAAGCACTTCTCTGACCACTCAAGATTTCCAGAACAAGCACCCCAAAACTATACACATCAGACTTATTCGAGTACATACCATGCATCACGTATTCAGGCGACATATAACCACTGCGTATTCAAAATTGAAATATTGAGTTAGTGGGGAATAAAGGAACTATCAATATAAAAAACTTACTATGTTCCAACAATCTTGCTTGTATTTCCTTGAGTTTCATCTTGTTTAAACAATCTCGCCATGCCAAAATCTGCAATGTTGGGATTCATATCTCCATCCAACAGTACGTTGCTGGCTTTTAGATCACGGTGAATGATCCTGAGTCGAGAGTCTTCGTGCAAGTACAGAAGCCCCTTCGCGACACCCCTTATGATCATGTAGCGTCTGTCCCAATCCAACTGCGAACTTTTGACTGGATCTGCATACTACTAATTACTGAAATGAGCAAGCAAGGGTTGATGTTCTATATTGAAACTAGAAAAACATTACCAAATATGAACTTGTCAAGGCTTGCATTCGGAACGAATTCATATATTAGTACCCTCTCGGTTCCTTCCATAGAGAAACCTAAGAGTTTCACCAGATTCCTATGTTGAAGTTTGGCAACTAACAAAACCTCATTCTTGAATTCCACATTGCCTTGCCTTGAATCTCTGGACAACCGTTTAACTGCTATTTCTTCGCCACTTTGAAGTTTTCCCTGTCAATATTGGTCGGTATGACAATCGTGCTTGTTCTTGTTTATCAAAGATTCAAAATACAAAATAGAACTACCTTATAAACAGCCCCGAATCCGCCTTGGCCGAGCTTGTTAGCATCGGAAAAATCATTAGTTGCAGCTCTGATGATGCGAAAATCATATTGCAGGGATTCAACATTACAAATGTCGTCAGCAGCTGAATCACCAGTGAGAAGATATAATTAAGGGTCAGCTGCATTAGTCATGAGTATGGATAAAAGAGAAGATGAATAAATCTTACACTCGGCTATTTTATATGCACTGCTCTGCTTCGTTCTTCTCCTAGTGAAGATGATAATGGCACAAGCAGCAAATAATAGAGTTGCTCCAACTGGGACAGCAATGAAGATGATAACTTTTGCCGTATTATCATCTTTCTTTCCTTGTATAAGTGTTGTATTATTTCCATTACTTTCTGCAGAAATAAGAAAATGCTCTTATCTTATAACTAGTTAATTACACTGCATGCTTAATTATTTGGTAAATATAGGAATTTGACTAATCTGTATGGCTAATAAAGAAATATCTTGTGTTTATAATGCTCTAGATCACACATTCGCACGCAAAATCAAGCCACACAATGTGTACACTTGTGGCTGTGGCTGAGGCTGCGAAGCTACAATTTGCACCCCCAATTCCCTAAGCCGAGTTTCATTGTAGAAATTAATTTCTTCATACCAAATAATGCAGTTGGGTCCTAGCACTCTGAACCCAATCGAAATATAACTTTGAAGGAATTGGGAATGCCCAGCCAAGCATCTCCGGCAATTTTCCGATGAAAAGTCCGGTGTACACTGCACCAGAGCATAAATCATCGAAAACTCTGAGCGTGAGAGATTCCTAGCCCCTGCACCAACTTTGAGCTCGAACGTGCCGTTAGCCGCCTGTGCGGTGAGATCAGACAGCAGCCTCGCCCTGTCCTCCTTGAACGCATCTCCATTCGAAGCATTTTGTGTATTTATTAGCAGATAGGTTGGATCTTCCGTCTGCGTATTGTGTATGGGATAGTCAGAGTAGCGCAAGGAGCAGTGTTCGTACCATATAACCGCCTGTCTCGCGCTGGGGCACGACTGAAGCACCTGGCGCGAGGCTGACTCGACACAAGTGCGACACTGGTCAAGGGTTTGGTCGGCCCTGCAGAGGGCGAGGCCGTTGACTGCGCCAACAGATGCGCTGTGGAAGCCGTAGTCGCTAATGTTGGTGGAAAAAGAGAGGAGTAGGGCGTTGAGGTTGGCGCTGTATACGCTATTATTCTTGTAGCCCCCGTTGCTGGTACATCGGAAGGGATTTTCCTGTGCTCTCGCCTGGGATGAAAGGTATATGATGATCACTAGAATCATGCGAACTGGATACATTTCAACTGCAGGTGACTCAAACTCCCGACCTATTCGATGGAGAAGAAGCGTCTAGAGCTGTGTTGCGTTTCATCATCTCTTGAATTCATAAGCGCTTTTTTCCAAATATCTTTGCAAACATAAAGAAGAAGAAAGTCAATGAAAGTGTCAAACAGGGCCATCACTACATGAATAAGACGGGAGTGGAATTGGACAAACACATATGAAGAAACAGAGAACAAAGATAAAAGAGAATTTAGCATCACTTCAATCCCCAATAAAATTCTCATAATTTTCTCTCCATGATTTGACAACCACCACTTGGAAATGGTCCTGTCTTCTAGCTCACAAGACTAGTTCAGCGGTCAAAGACTATGAATAACTGTTTCAGATCATGCACTACAACATAGGTGTGATAATGTTCGATTTGGGTTAAGCCAACACAGATTTATTTTTGGGTCACTTCGCAAAAGGCTTTGGTTGGACAGAAATTATATATACCTTCCAACTTCCCTCAAGACTCCCGATGTGGGATGAACTTGTACTCAACAATAACATTGTTAGAACTCTATGATCAACGATAAATCTCATGGTTCGGAAAAAAAAATCGCTTCTGATCTCGTAATTAATTTTGCATTAACCATTTGCTCTATTCCATACTGCATTTTAAGTACTTTTGTAGTGTCATTGGAGATGGTCTTAATATATGTAAAGTGATCATTTCTACTCCCTCCGTCTCTCATTACTTGTCTACTTTTGTTCCAATACGAGTTTTAAGAAATGTAAAGAAAAGTGAGTTGAAAAAGTTGGTGGAATATGACTCTCACTTTTGTATATTAGTTTCATAATAAATTGTGAGTGAAATGAGTTAGTGGAACATGTGACCTACTTACCATTTATGGTATAAAGTGAAAGTGGACAATTAATGAGAGACGGATCCTCGAAGGAACTGGCAGTGCTACGGTGGAGCTACCGAGCATTATAACCACCTCTGCCATCGTTGGCCTCATACGAGGATCTTCTTGAACGCACAACAGGCCAATGTGCATGCATCTCAACATCTCCTGTAATCCATTCCCAAGTATAGGATCTATACTATCTTCAGGTGTCCCTTGCTCCCACTTTTCCCATGCCTGAGACAAATTACATCTAATTACTCAATCACACATATTAGCATATTACCATGTTTTAAATCACCACATCCATATACTTACATAAGTCAAAAGGTCCTCAAGTTCCCCATCGTGAATAATAGCATTGTGTTTTCTGCCGCTCATGATTTCCAAGACTAACACTCCAAAACTGAAGACGTCTGTCTTGACAGAGATTTGGCCGTGCATTATGTATTCCGGTGACATATACCCACTGCAAGGCAACATGCACGTTATCGTTAGTTTAACCAGTAACTGATTCTGTTCGTGTTTCCTTGTGTGCAAGTGCAATGATCGATGCTTACTAAGTTCCAACGATTCTGCTGGTGTTTCCTTGAGTTTCATCTTGCTTGAACAATCTTGCCGTGCCAAAATCTGCTATTTTAGGATTCATATCTCTATCCAAGAGTATGTTACTTGCTTTGAGATCACGGTGGATGATCTTGAGCCGTGAATCTTCATGCATGTACACGATGCCCCTTGCTATTCCTCGTATTATGTTGAACCGTCTGTCCCAGTTCAACTCCGAACGTTTCTTTGGATCTACAACAAGCATGCTCTATCAAACATAAATACTACTGTTAAGATTAATGCTAAACATTCGAACCCATACCAAATAGGAATTTGTCTAGGCTCGAATTCTCAAGGAATTCATACACTAGAATCCTCTCATTCCCTTCGACGCAGAAACCTAGTAGTCGAACCAAATTTCTGTGTTGAAGCCTTGCTACTAACAAGACTTCATTCTTGAACTCAGTATCGCCCTGCCCTGATCCCATGGACAACCTTTTCACAGCTATTTCTTGACCATTTGAAAATCTCCCCTGCAGAGATATCAAAACTATTACATAAATAGTTTTGTTCAACTCTTCACAGAAAAAATATGCATGCTTGTTCTTATACACCACATTGCCTTATAAACAGACCCAATTGCACACTATTACCTTATATACAACCCCACATTCTTTTAAAGTTACTGTATTCATTTTATACTGGATTGTGAGTGTAAAAAGTTGGTGATATGTAAAGTAAATGGTTCTATAAATATTGGACATCCCAAAATGAAAAAACGTGGAGTATTACCTTATAAACAGCCCCAAATCCACCTTCCCCGAGCTTGTTATCAGCAGAAAAATCATCTGTTGCTGCCCTGATTTTCGCAAGATCATATTGTTGGCAGTCATCAGTGCTAACTTCTTCAGTATCTAAAATTTCATATGAGAAACAGTTACTATCTACACTTAGCTAACTTCAGATTGTTCAAGTAAGACGAGAGATTCATAGAAATATAGAGGTGTGTACTCTCAAAATTTTCCTCTGGTTTCTGCTTCACTTTTCTCCTCCTCAACAAGACAACAAGGATAACTAGGAGTATAAAAAATACAGAAACTGAAACTGAAACTGCAACAATGATAGCCGTTTTATTCGATTCCTTTCCTGCAAATTAAAAGCAACTTCAATTGTTGGTACTTAATCAAAATTTCATGCATATGAAATATATACAATTATATGTTACTCCCCCCGTCCCCTATTAGGAGTCACTCTTTGACCAGACACGGGTTTTAAGAAATGTAAAGAAAAGTTGGTTAAAAAAGTTAGTGGAATGTGTGACCCATTTTTTATATTGGTTTTATAATAAAATGTGAGTGAATTGAGTTAGTGGAATGTGGGACCTACTTACTATTTATGATAAAAGTGAAGTGTGACTCTTAATTGGGGACGGACCGAAATGGAAAAGTGTGACTCTTAACGGGGGACGGAGGGAGTAGTTTTTTAGTTTGAATTGGCAACACCGAAAAGAACCTGTTGTGGATGATGGTTGTTGCGGCACTTGAACCATCGAACCATTGTAAAACCGATAATTCTCAAACCGGAGGGTGCAGCTGGGCCTCAAAATCCCGGATCCAATGACTCCGCTGCAACACGTTGGGAAATCATCAATAGCCCTCGTCAAACAATCAGTGCAGTCCTGAACAGATAAATCCGGGGTGCACTGCTCCAGAGCGTAAATCGTCGCCAAATCGGGCGCAGTTCTGTTACCCGCGGCGACCTTCTTGAGGGTGCCGCCGTTGGCTGCCACTCCCCTGAGGCTCTCCAGCAAGGTTCTCAGCTCCTCGTCGTGGCGCCTTGAGTTCGGCGCTATGGCCGTGCTTGGAAGCTGGGAGACAGGCTGGATTTCCAGCACTCCGAATATGGGTCTGTTGGAGTATCTAATCATGCATGTTTCATTCCAGAATATGGCTTCCTTCCAGTTGGGGCATCGCTGCGCGGTTGCTGGAGCTGTGGCGGCGACGCATTCGCGGCAAGCTGGGAGCGAGATGTCTCCTCTGCAGAGGACGATGGCGTTGACGGTGTCGGGGCTCTGGCCAACGGAGGTGTTGAGGAATCCGGTGCCGCCGATGGAGGTGGAGAGGGAGGCGACGAGGGTGTTGAGGTTGGCCTCGTACGTGCTGTTGGTTGCGAATGCGTCGCCCCTCTCCGCGCAAATTGGCTGGGACGTGGTTTCAAAAATGTGCAACACAAGAAGAAGGATTACTAGCTTTGGAATCTCCCACATCATTACGTTGAACTCAGATGATAGTTGAAACTTCAAATTTCGTTTCAATGTGCCCTTAAATATTTCACATTGACCAAGCCAAATGTAATGGAAAGTGGGCTGAAAAAGTTGGTAGGATATTGGTTCTACTTTTAAAGTACTAGTTTTATAATAAAATGTAAGTAAAAACACATTAGTGAAATATGAGGTTCACTATAAAAAAAATGGTAAAAAGTAAAATGTGACAAACTTTGTGGAAATAATGAAAATAGAAAAAATTGACAAAATTTCAGGTTGCGGACGAAAATAAAAAAATTTGCCAAAATTTCAGGTATTGAGGGAATATCTATTATTGTGGAATTTTCATACAGATTACCTAGGAAAGAGGTTCAACTTGGATAAAAAAGAGAAACTTTTTTTTTTTCAATTCAAAGACATAATTTGACGAGGAAAGATATGGACCTATAGTTATCGAAGGGTCGATCACGATTTTAAGAAATATAATGGAAAGTGGGTTGAAAAAGTTGGCAGGACGTGGGTCCTACTTTTAAAGCACTAGTTTTATAATAAAATGTGAGTAAGAATAAGTTAGTGGAACGTGAGATCCATTATCAATAATAGCAAAAGGTTAAATGTGATAAATTTTGTGGGACGAATGAAAATAGAAAATTTTAACAAAATTTCAGGGACAGAGGGAGTATTTATTATTGTGGAATTTTCATGCAGATTACCCGGGAACACTTGGAAGGTTCAACTTGGATAAAAAAGAAAAACTTTTTTTTGTCAATTTAAAGACATAATTTGACGAGGAAAGATATGGACATATAGTTATATAAGGGTCACACGCGTTTTTGTCAGAGTAAATCTCATCTTTTCTTGATGCGATTTCCCAGCAATTTCTCATCTTAATAGACAATAGTAAAATAGATTGAGTTGGTCGTAAGTTTAAGAAATTCTTCTTATAAATTGTTTATATATAGGGAATGGTTTAGTGGAGAATTATCTTAAAATAATAATTTTAAGCAGTGGAAAGTATAAATCAGTATTCCCATTTCTTTCGTCCCATATTATTTGAGGCATTTTTTTTCTAACATAATATTTAAAAAAGTTGTGTTTAATGAGTAAAATGAAGTAAAATAAAATAAAGGAGAAAGTAAAATAAGAGAGAGATGAGAGAGTAAAGTAAAAGAAAGAATAAAGTTAGTATGATTAGATGTTTTATTTTTAACCAAAAAGAGAAATGACTCAAATAACTTGAGATAATCCAAAATAGAATACGACTCAAGTAACTTGGGTCAGAGGGGGTATATTTTTTGCGTCTCACATAAGATGTTCATATTCGTGAGGGACACAGTATTTTAGGAAAAATTAGGTAGAATAAGTATAGAGAGAGAAGGTAGTTGAATATTTTAATAAGGAGAGAGCACATGAATTTATTTTTAAATATAGAAAGTGAAAATCCTGAGTGGGACAAACTAAAAAAAGTGGACATTTTGAGTAAAACGGAAATAGTAGTATAAGTTGGTGACACAAATCATATCAATTGAAATAATTGTTACTATCTCGTACACCAAAAAAAATAGACAAAGATGTAAATGTCACTGGTTTTAACTTACAATTGGTAAACTAAAAATGATGATGAAAAATGTGGTGAAAGTAATGTTAGTGGATTGTGAGGTCCACGTATACGTAGAGTTGGGAGTATTTGTTTAAAATCCATATTTAGAATTGATCTAATTTTAGTAGATGACCCAAAATAGTAAAAGTAGTCTATTTTTTTTAGATGGAGGTAATATATTTTACACTATAATGTGTTATACATTCTTTGTCCCCCAATATATGTCTCATGTTGAATTGACATAATTTTAAAAATATGAATGTAAGTGAGTTGAAAAAGTTAGTGTCCTCCAATATATGTCTCATGTTGAATTGACATAATTTTAAAAATATGAATGTAAGTGAGTTGAAAAAGTTAGTACAAATATACGAGTCGTGCTTATAATACAATAAGCAAAGATATGAGGTTAATTAGCAAAATACTAGTAAAAGCAAAGTGAAATGGGACAATTATCAAATAATAAAAGTAAATTATGGAAAATTAAGACACATAGGGACAGATGGAGAGTTTGCATTACCATTTGATAGTTTTCAAAATTCTTGTCATAAGATAATTTTGAAAATATACATTTTCTATATAATCCAAACTAAATAAAATCTATCTTCTTCTTTTATTTATTTTTTGTCAAAACGGGGACAAAATTTATCTTAAATATACAGGTCGCTATCTCACTTTTTCAATTTAGACGACTAATGTCCCCTCACATTTATTAATTTGTGGAATTTTAATATGTTGATCAATCAGGAAGAATTAGACTCAGCAACGTTCCAATCCTATTATCACTCGATATTTTAATCAAATACTCCCTCCGTTGTTCCCTCATAGTTGAGACGGAACTTATGTAAGAAATGAATGTTGAGTGTGTTAAATAAATAGATAAAAAAGTAAGAAAGAGAAAAAGTAGAGAGAATAAAGTAAAAAGTGAATAAAGTAGAGAGAATAAAGTAAAAGAGAGTAAAGTAAGAGAGAGGAAAAAGTTACTATAAATGGAAATGACTCAACTATGAGGGAACTTCCCGAAATGGAAAAATGACTCAACTATGAAGGAACAGAGGGAGTATTCATTTATCTGTCTTTTATAAATAGAATTTTTAAAAATAAATTTTACTCCCTCCGTCCCATTTTAGGAGTCCCGGTTGAGTCGGGCACATGTTTTAAGAAAAAAAGTGTTTAATTATGTAATAAATAAATATTGTAGTGGATATTGGGATCCACTGTTAATTGAGTGTCCAATAAATAAATATTGTAGTGGATGTTGGGACCCACTTTTAACACTTTTTTATTAATTGTAGTGGATGTTGTGATCCACTTTTAACACTTTGTAGGCATTTTTTTTATTAATTTATCATAACCGGGACTTCTAAAACGGGACACCCAAAATTGTTCAACCGGGACTCCTAAAGTGGGACGGAGGGAGTATTATAAAACTAGTAAAGTGAGAGATATTCAGAAAGAAAAATGTGTTAGTCAAAAATGGATCCCACCTTATCAGTGAGATAGAAATTTTCTAAAAATAGAAATTTTAGAGGCAGATGGAATATTCAACTTATATTTTTTATATTTTTATTTCCATTAATAAACCCACTCAAATTTAGAACTTAATCAGATACAAACCTACTAGAGATTCATATAATTTAAAAGACAACAAAAAACAATAATTAAAAGAGTAAAGGTCAAAATTGGTGCTAAACATATAGCCAGAATACCAATTTGGTCTAAAACATTCACTTTTTGAAAATCGGGTCCAAAACATTTGAAATCGTTATCGAAGTGATCCTAAACATTTGACATCGTTGTCGAAGTGGTCATTTTCCGTCAAAAACTAACGGTTAATGCCCAACTAATGATTTTTTTAACTTAATTAATATACTAATGCATATTTAATTAAACAAAATTAAATAAAATTAATAAAATGCTAAGAAATTCCAAAATCGACCATTTCTCCCTCTTTTTCCTTCTCTTCCACCTCTCCTTCGTTCTTACTAAATTGGAATCTCTCTCTTCTTCTCTCCGGCTCTCAACGTCGTTGCGTCTTTCTCTCTCTGCTCGCTCCTCCACAAATCGTCGTCATTGTGTGTATCTCCGCATTGCTGCTGTCCAAGATCAAAACCGACGTCGTCCACCATTGGTGGAAGAGAAGGAAAAAGAGGGAGAAATAGTCGATTTTGGAGTTTCTTAGCATTTTATATTTTTTATGTTTAATTTTGTTTAATTAATTATGCATTAGTATATTAATTAAGTTAAAAAATCATTAATTAGGTGTGACGTTAGTTTTTAACGGAAAATGACCACTTTGACAATGATGTCAAATGTTTAGAATCACTTTGTTAAAAATTTCAAATGTTTTGGACCCGATTTTCAAAAAATGAATATTTTGGACCAAATTGATATTCTGACTATTTGTTTAGGACCAATTTTGACCTTTACTCTATAAATGAGGAACAAAACATAATACTATCAATAAAGACAAAAACAATAGAAGAAAAGTTTTGAATATACACCCACTTGTGTGATTCCAATACGAAGAAGAAACTAAATGTGAGTGTAAAACAGGGGCATTTCTAAAGTAATCAGACATGACTGTAAATGGACAAAAGACAAAGGAGGAAACAGAGGAGAGAAATATAAGAATTTGGCCTCACTTGCTGAATCCCAATCAAATGCTCATAATTTTCTTTACATATTTTGACACCACCACTTGAAATGGTCCTGTCTTCTATGCTCACAAGACCAATTTAATGCGCAAAAGATAATGTTTGTTCGGGACAGGAAACATTTTCTTTTTTATAATGAGGTGAGACTCGTTGTCTACTAACAATACTTCAATCACTTGTTTCTTTTTATCTCTCGCTTACTTATTAATTGGGTATTAAAACACGTGTCATTCCAAATTCATTATTAAGTAACATTGTTAGAATTCTAATATCAACGATGAATCTCGTGGTTCTGAATTGGAAACGATAGTCCCTTTCCTCATTAATTCTTTATGACTTTATCTACACAGCTTTATTATTTCAATAGTTCAAACTCATATACACAGATACATGAGAAAAACAGAACAAAATTACATGCATCATTTTTGTGTTGAGCAAAGCTCAAACCTTGGCAGGATGGCAAAATCAACGAGGACATATCTTGGTCACTGAAACATCGTTTACAGACGACGAGCCTTGAGATCCACCTGTTCTAACTTCGCTGGAGTATGAATCTTTGGAGTCTAGGGGGCCATAGCGACGACTCAAATAAAATGCGGGCTGAGAAGGCACTGTCAGACTCATTGTCGAACTACTGAGCATTACAGCAACCGAAGCCATTGTTGGCCTCTTTGCAGCATTTTCTTGAACACACAACAATCCGATGTGAATACATCTCACCATATCACGTTCAGAACCCGTGCCATTCCTCAGCACCGGATCTATCACATTTGAAGATGTCCCTTCTCTCCACTTCTTCCATGCCTGAGAGTTTGAGACTCTTAGTTGCAATAAGCATATTTTGTTTTACTAATAACACAGCCAAGGGCATTCGATATAATTTTACTTACAAGAGTCAAGAGGCTCTCTCCATTCTCCTCCTTTTGGATACAGACATTTCTCTGTCCACTCAAGATTTCCAGAACAAGCACTCCAAAACTGAACACGTCTGACTTGTCCGAATACTTACCATGCATTGCATATTCAGGTGACATATATCCACTGCATATTCAAATTTGAAATACTGAGTTTTGAAAAACTATCAAAAACTGAAATATTGAGTTATAGACTTACTAAGTTCCAACAATTTTTCTTGTATTTCCTTGAGTTTCATCTTGTTTAAATAATCTTGCCATGCCAAAATCTGCAATCTTGGGATTCATATCTACATCCAGCAGTATGTTACTAGCTTTTAAATCACGATGAATGATCTTGAGTCGAGAGTCTTCGTGCAAGTACAGAAGCCCCTTCGCGATACCCCTTATGATCTTGTAGCGTTTATCCCAGTCCAACTGTGAACGTTTGACTGGATCTACATATCCAAAAGAGTAGTATATACTGAAATGAGCAAGCAAGAACGATGTTCGTTATTGACATTAGAGTAAAACATTACCAAATATGAACTGGTCAAGGCTTGCATTCTCAACGAACTCATATATTAGTACCCTCTCAGTTCCTTCCATAGAAAAACCTAAGAGCTTCACCAGATTCCTATGTTGAAGTTTGGCAACTAACAAAACCTCATTCTTGAATTCCAGATTGCCTTGCCCTGAATCTTTGGACAACCTTTTCACTGCTATTTCTTCACCAGTTTGAAGTTTCCCCTGGGTTCTCAACAAAATAGGCCGATATTAGTCGAACTGACAATCCCGCTAGTTCTAGTAATCGAAGTACAATATATAATAACCTTATATAAACAGCCCCGAATCCACCTTGCCCCAGCTTGTTAGCATCCGTAAAATCAATAGTTGCAGCTCTGATGCTGCTAAAATCATAATGCAGGGAATCAACATTACTAATGTCACCAGCAGCTAATTCAAGAAAGAATTGAGGGTCAGTTGAATTGCATTACTCACGCACCATGATGAGTATGGATAAAAGAGAAGATGAAGAAATCTCACTGTTCGCTATTTCATATGCAGTACGCCGCTTCATTCTTCTTCTAATGAAGATAATGATAGCACAAGCAGCAAATATAAGAGTTGCCCCAACTGGAACAGCAATGAAGATCATAACTTTTCTCTTATTATCATCTTTCCTTCCCAATATTGGTTCCTGCAGAAATAAGAAAATGTTTGTTGGAGAAGATTATACCGTATCAGGAGAAGATATGGGTAGATTATTTCTTTAGATATGCAATCTATGTAATTATGTTAATTAGGTTTACCTTGTGGAGCAATCCCTAGTTCTATATAATAAGTACTCCATGTACTATGTAATCATCAGAAAAATATATGCAAAAACTCTTTTACCGATCCTCTTAACATGGCCTCAGAGCAGGAACGATCTTGGCTCAGAACAAAATCATCATAGCCACGATATACCAATTCTCGACCCATATAGCCAAATCAACCACAGAAACCAAATCCTACATCAAAAACAATGTCAGACAGTGAAGAAGATACCAAGAACCATCTGAAAACTCCAACGAGATTAAGGAACAGCAAGAATGTCACCGTTGCGTTCAAGTTGAACGGAAAAAACTACCCAATCTGGTCAAGATTGATGAAGGTCAAAATAGGAGGCCGAGGGGCCTACTCGTACATCAGGAAGGAACCTCCCGAACCCGGAAGCAAGGAGTATGACGACTGGGAGGAAGACGATCTAGTCGTTTTCTCATGGATCGTCGATAACATCGAAGACGATATCATCGCCGATTTCGCACACCACCAAACATCAAAGGCATTGTGGGACAGCCTTGCGGTAACATACGACAGTAAGGCCGATCCATATCTCATCTACGACCTGGAAGAGAAGGCAATCAACATTAGGCAAGGAGATCTCGACCTGGAAACATATTATCGAAGAATCAATGGGTTGTGGATCAACATCGATCGCTCCCAGAAACAACCGATTACTTGCTGCGACAAGGGTGTAGACCAATTCAGAGAATTCTCCAGCAGCAAGAGACTAATTAAGTTTCTCACAGGATTGAACCAGGAGTATGACTCGATTAAGCGGGAAATCCTCAAGGAAGAACCGCACCCATCAGTTGAGGCTGCCTACGGGTATGTGAAGAAGGAGGCTACTCGAAGAAGCATCAGTTCATCCCCTTCACTCACCGGAGGAGCCGACGGCAGGAGCGCCGATTCGTCATCTGGGGGGGAATTGGGCACGGTTTAGCCGCTCAAAGTCAGAGACCTAACCAAGGCGCACCGCCACACCCCACCGCAGCCACTCACCGGCCGGGAAACAGGCCGGATAAATCCCGGCTGATATGCTCTCACTGCGGAAAATCGAGACACACCAAGGAGGAGTGCTTCCTCCTAATCGGATACCCAGAATGGTGGGAGGAGAAACAGAAGGCAAGAGCTCAGGCGAGACTCGCCATCGGCGTCGATGAACGAGGACAGCAGAGGCAAACCGGGCCTGGAAACAGAGAGATGGCAACGGGGCAGGAGAAACCGCCGGGAACACATGCCTCAACCGGCGGCGGCGGCGGCGTACGGGGGGCGGGCAATCTCGCCGAGAAGGAGGAACGGAGCGGCGCCGGTATTGGAGGTAGAGGGTTTGGTTTTAAACCAAACCCTAGTAATTACTCTGTTTCACATTTTAATCCCCATCAGAAAGCTTTATTACAGTTTGAACCCCATGATATTAAATTTCGACCCCCAGATTGTGTGACTTATCAAAATCGACCCCAGACTTTAACAAATACTCAAAGAGCCCCAAATACTTGTTGTTTCTTATCAAAAAACCCCTTTGCACCTTTAGAAAATGTTTCCGCTGCATTTCATGTTTATAATGGTGATAGAGCTAGTAATCGGGGTTGGATTTTTGATTGTGGGGCCACAGATACAATGTCCCCAGACCGGAATGATTTTAGTAGCTATGATGTTGTTACTAATACATATATTAAGACTGCAAACGGGGAATTAATCACTGTTGTTGGGTCGGGAACCATTGATATTTCTCCCACTCTCCGCCTATCAAACTGTTTACATGTTCCTACACTTTCTCAGAGATTAATGTCCATAAGTCATGTGACTAGAGACTTGAACTGTACACTTCTGATGCATCCTACCTTTTGCATATTACAGGATATTCAGACGAGGAGGATTCTTGGGCGTGGCACTGAGAAGCAAGGACTTTACTATGTGGACGAGATAGCTCAACATGGCAGTGCGATGCTGGCTCACGGGTCCACGAAACAAGAAATTTGGCTATGGCACCGAAGACTAGGACACCTTTCTCCTGGTTATTTTAAACTTCTTTTTCCAAACTTTTTGATTCCTACAAACTTTTCTTGTGAAACGTGTGTTTTGGCCAAAAGCCACAGACAGTCATTTAAACTTACAAACACTCGTATGAATACCATATTCTCTTTGATACATGCTGATGTGTGGGGCCCTGCTCCAATTGTTGGGGGTAATTTTCGTTACTTTGTGATATTTGTTGATGACTGCACTAGAATGACTTGGATATATTTTTTGAAACATAAGTCTGAAGTTGTGGAAAAATTTATTTTGTTCTTCCAATTGATTCAAACACAGTTTCATACCACCATAAAAACCCTTAGGTCAGACAATGGGAGGGAGTTTGTTAACAATTCGATGGCCCAGTTTTGT
>NC_062965.1:15790642-15837786 GCF_023119035.1 Salvia hispanica | reverse complement strand
TTACTTAACTCACCTAACAAAATTTTTCTTAATCTTCGTGCCGAAAAGAAACGTCTCCATTACTATGGAACGGAGGAGTAATTATTATTATTATCTTACATTAAATTAGTAACTAATCAATATAGATTATTATTGTTATAAGACTAAAAACTGAAAGTAATTAATAAATAATTGTAGTATAATTATATAAATTATGAATCACATAATATTATGTATTAATTATTATTATTCTTTTACATTAAATCAGTAACTAATCAATATAGCCTTAATAAAAAATTAATATTGTGAATTGTATTCATAATGATATAAAAAGTTGAATATTTTTAGTTAGGTGTTTCAACCTTAAAATGAGTATAAAATAATTTAATAAAAAATATTCAATTAATTTAATTACTTCAAATAATTAATTTAATTAGGTATTTTGTTTTTTATTTATATTAAGAATGCAATTAGATGTATGTATAAACCACTAAAAAGAAAGAAGAAAAAAGAAGGAATAAGAAACATAAACTAAGGAGAAAAAAGATAAAAGAAAGGAAGATAAAATACTAAAAAGAAAGAAGAAAATGAAGAAAAAAGAAATAATAAGAAACTAAAGAAGAAAAAGAGAAATAAGAAAGGAAGAAAAATTAATCACATATTTGGTACTATTTAATGGAAATTTCCAAAAATATCCTCCATGAAAAAAATCACATATTTAGTACCTAGGATTATTTTTGTCACTGGATACCAAAAACGATATAAAATAAAGATCAGGTATCATCTATGTGCGAAAGTGAAAAATCAGGTACCACCCTAGATTCAATCATGTTCCAATCACTTGAAAATTGCTTGTCAAGAACAATTCAACGCACGAGATTATGAATAATAGTATTAAGAATTCTATGATCATCACATTGAATTTTTTTAAAGATAAGTGGGATTGAATTTGAAATTCGGGAGACGAAGAATCACATAGGATTAAATTTGGGCAAAATTGAATTTTGTGATAAATTTACTAGAAGTTAGAAGTTGGTGTATTTTTCTCTACATTACGGTTTCTGGTAAAAAAATTGAAATGACTAAAAATTTTGGTATTTTATTGCTTTTAGCCCTAAAATTTCGTCAAGTCCCGCTTAAAATGACATGTATTCTAAAATAGAAACATCACTACTTAACTCATAAAACAACAATGCATAATACCCTTTTCGTTACCTATGTACGACTGTTTTATCTCAAGACTCCGGTACAAATAAACTTGTCCCACATTCGTAGGATTATGCTGGAGGGTTTATAAGCTAAATGTGGTCTTTCTCATGAGTAGAATAGTATTATGGAATAAGTTTTATTGTCTATTCCAAACATTTGTGCTTCGAGTGGCATGCGAAGATACAAGTCATGACCACCAATATGCCCGTGATCAAGCAACCAGCCGTGATCAACGAGGATATAACTCGGTTACTGAAATAGCATTTACAGATGAGCCTACGCTGGAGTTCGCCTCTTTAAAATTCCGATTCGTTAAATCCATATGGAATGCAGGTTCATCAGGTAGAGGCAGAGTCATTGTTGAGCTACTGAGCATTAGAGCAACCGAAGCCATTGATGGCCTGTTTGCAGGATCTTCTTGAACACACAACAATCCAATGTGAATGCATCTCACCATATCGCGCACGGAACCAGAACTACTTGTCAACACGGGATCTATCATATTTAATGCTCTTCCTTCTTGCCAGTTCTTCCATGTCTGTTAATTTGTGGCCATTACAAAAACAAAAATCAATCTACATTATTTGGTAATATTATTAACATTGATAGAGGCCTTGTCTATACCTTGCTTACAAGAGTCACGAGATCCTCCGCATTCATCTTCTCTTTTCGAACGCAACCATTTCTTTGACCACTTAGGATTTCTAGAACCAGCACCCCGAAACTAAACACATCAGACTTGAAGGAGTATTTTCCTTGCATTGCGTATTCAGGTGCCATATATCCACTGCATACGCAAATTCAGATATTCAGTAAGGGATGGATTAAAATAGAAATATATAATTTTGGTACGTTCCATGGTAATAGAGTTATTTCCCTTTTTAGTAAAAGTCAACACATTTTTTCTCACTTACTTTACTCTCTCTTACTTTATTCTCTCTTCATTTCACTACCTTTTCATTTCCTACTTTACTCTTCCTTTACTTAATTCACCTAACACAATTTTTTTTAATCTCCGTGTCGAAAAGAATTGCCTTCATTACTATGGAACGGAGGGAGTACTACTTACTAGGTTCCAGCGACATGGATTGTACTTCCGCCACTACCATCTTGTGTAATTAATCTTGCCATCCCAAAATCTGAAATTTTGGGATTCAAGTTTTCATCTAGCATTACATTACTTGCTTTGAGATCGCAATGAATGATCTTGCGTCCCGACTCTTCGTGCAAATACAACATTCCCTTCGCAATCCATTACTACTTAGAAAAATGAACCAACAACAATTGATATTCAATGAAACTAAAAAAAAATGACTACCAAATATAAACTTGTCAAGGCTTGCATTCTGAACAAATTCATATATTAGTAACCTCTCAGCTCCTTCCATGGAGAAACCTAAGAGTTTCACCAGGTTCTTATGTTTAAGTTGGGAAACCAAGAAAACCTCATTCTTGAATTGCGGCTCGCCTTGCATTGAAAATTTGGACAACCTTTTAACTGCTACTTCTTCTCCATTTATAAGGTTTCCCTGCGTTCGCAGCAAAATAAACTAGTAAAAGTTGATCTGAGGATCATGTTTGACCTAATTTATTATTGATTACCTTATAAACATTTCCAAATCCACCTCTCCCCAGCTTGTTAGCTTTATCAAAACCATTAGTTGCAGCTCTAATGCTGATAAAGTCATATTGCAGAAACTCACTATTACCAGTATAGTCAGCAGCTGATTCACCAAGCAAAGAAATTATCAAGGGTAGTGCCACCAAATTTACAAAACTTGAACTTCTCTTATGATGGATATATATAAATACCAAAAATACTCTTACTCTCGGTGATTTCGTATGATGGCCTACTTGCTTGAACGAAGATAGAGATACACACAATAAATATTAGAGCTAGTGCAACCGAGGCAGCAATGCGGATGTAAACCAGTTTTGTAGTGTTACCATCTTTCTTTTCTGGTATTCTGTTTTTACCATTGATTCTTACATCCGGTCTAAAAGGGTTACCTGGTATTGTATATTCGTTAGATGATGCACGCAACAAATCTTCAAGGACAAAGCTAGGGTTTCACTTCCAAAAATTAACTGTAGGGTTTGTTAATTTGGTAACATAGAATTGAGGGTTTAGATTTAGAATTGGAGCCTATCATTCTAAATCCATTACTTTGTACAATAAAAATGATTGGATTTAGAATTGACTTTCACTCCAAATCCTCTCATTTCCACTCTATGTATTCCTTAACTAGCATAAATATTTAGAACTCCAAATAGTTGTAATCAAGAACCTCTTAACCACACACACACATACTATTCACACATATCAGCACATATATACACTGCACACACATACAATACACAATATACACACGACACACCACATCACACAACAATAACTCTACATTGTACACACAACATAAACATTAGCACAAACAAGTACTCCCTCCGCCCATAGACATCCTTATGTCCTTGTGCGGCGCGAGATTTTATTTAGTTTTATTTTGTGTGTGTAAGATGAAATAGTAGTTAGAGAGACTGAATAAAGTAGAGATAAAATTTTTTAAGTTTTAGTAATGGGTCATCTTGTTGGGACAAACCAAAAAGGGAAGTGAGTAATCAGAGAGAGTAAATTTTATGTAGACATACATAATTTCAAATTATGTTGATTTTTTGACCCACCTAACATAGAAATTGAAACTAAAGACTCACTCTGTTCCACCACAAGTAATTGATAATTCATATTCGTTTTTTGGTTTTCCACCACAAGTGATCAATTTCTATTTTTAGAAAAAAACAACCTATTTACTCTCTCCTTCTGTTTTTTACTTTATTCTCTCTTTAGTTCTTTACTTTATTTTCTCCACCTAACACAATAAACATCATTTTCTTAATTTTATCCGACAGAACAGGATTACCTGGCTGAGAGGCCGGCGAGGAACGCAGTGAAGCAATAACAGACACCCCTAATTCCGCCAGGCGAGTTTCATTGTAGAACACAGAAAGTTCATATCGAACGTTGCAATCGGGGTTTAGCACTCTGAAGCCTTCCGCAGCAACACTTTGGAAAGATTTGGATGCCTCTCTCAGGCATGCCTGACAATCTAGCAACGATAATTCCGGAGAACACTGCACCAAACCATAAATCTTTGAAAACTCATTATCCGAGAAATCCCTACTCCCGACACCGACCTTAATCTCAGAGCCGCCTTTAGCTGCCTGTGCCACGAGATCGGCCATCAACGCTGCCCTCTCCTCCCTGAACCGCTTTCCATTTGAAACATTTCGATCACTTCTTACCAGAAAAGTGGGATCTGCTATCTTCATGTTGTATAGCGGATCGTTAGTGTAGCGAATGGCACAGTGTTTGTACCATATAGCAGCCTGTCTCGCGTTGGGGCACTCATGAAGCACCTGGACCAAGGCCTGCTTCACACAAACGCGACACGTCTGGAGAGTCACGTCGGCTCTGCAGAGGACAAAGCCGTTGACGGTGTTTGGTGCGTGCCCGATGGACGCGCTGTGGAAGCCGTAGTTGCTGATGTTCGAGTAGAGAGAGATGAACAAGGTGTGGAGATTGATTGAATATGGTGTGTAATTCGTTATGGTAGTGTTGAGGTATGTTATAGGCTTGTTTAATGTATAGTTTCCATTGTTGGTACATTTGAATGGATGTTTCTCTGCTGTAACGCAGGTTGATGAAAGGTATATGATGATCAAGACAATCATGGACATTTTTCTGTTACAACATGAAAACATTTTTTTCAATTCTCTAGAGAAATTCTTTGTGGTGTTGTTGGCAAATTTAAAGAAAAAACCCCAAATGATCAATATATATTCAGATGATTGAGCATGAGATTTACATTATAAGATAGTTTTCAATATTCAGATGATCGAGCATAAGATTTACATTACAAGATAGTTATCACTTATCAATATTCAGATGATCGAGCATAAGATTTACATTACAATATAGTGTAGTAATAAGACTTTCCAAAATAGGTAATATTAGGGGTGGGTCGATACGATATATCGTATCGAAAACATTGTATCGTGTTTCGTATCGAAAATATCGGTATGAAAGAATTTCATATTGTTATCGTATCGAAAGTTTCGATATGGAAAATATCAATATCGTTATCGTATCGATATTTTGATATTTCGTAAGATCGATACGATATATCGAAATATCGTTATCGTATCGAATACCTGTATATCGAAAAATATAATTTCAAAACTGAAAAATAATACAAAAATTAATAAAACTTCAACATAATAATATAAATAGTGTTCTTATTAGGGTTTCATATATATTTTTTCTGAATATATGAATGAATTAAATGGATTTATATATATTTATAATTTTAAACTTTAATATGTATTGAATTTCAATATGTTTCGATATATACGATATATATCGTATATTCGATATAAAACGATATATCGCGATATAAGGAATTCATATCGTTATCGTATCGAAAACTTACGATACAATACCGTATCGTATCGAAAATTACGATATACTAAAAATTCGATAATTTTTCGATATTTTTCAATACGATACGAGCGATTATATCATTTTTCGGTACTTTTCCCTGGCCCTAGGTATTAGGGCTAATGAAACAAAATATCTTCAATATTTGTGTTTGTAATCCAAATGGTAGGGTCCATTCAGTAAACATAATTGGAATTGAATTGAAAATATAAACCTACGGCATTGAATTTGAAGGAATTAATTCAATTCCAAATTTTTGTTTCATAAAAATATAGGCATTTGAAATGACACAAGAATTAATACACAATTGGTAAAGTATGAAAGAGGAGGAGAAGGGTAAATAAATAGTATTAGTGGATAGTGAGACCCACATTATTATTAGTGCTTAATGAGTTATAATGGTGGGTCAGGCTATCCACAATGGGGCGGACTATGCGACGGACGATTAGTCCGCCACTGCAGCACCCCGCCCTAAGCCCACTCCTTAGTCCGCGAACTATGCATCGTCGGCGGACTATGCTCACATTTTTGCATAGTCCGGCCTATAGTCCGCCCCATTGCAGGGGGGGGACTATAGGCCGGACTATGCACACATTTTTCATTTTTTTTAAATTTTTTTTTATTTTCTTCTATATATATATCACCATTTTTTTTACTTCATTTCACATCTTTCACTCCACTCTCTTCCCCATCTCAATTTCTCAATAAATTCAATAATGAATTCCAACGATTTTCATTATTTGCAATCATAAAATATTAAAATAAAAAATAAATACTGACAATAGGATATGCCTTTAATTTGTGGTGTTTTTATATTTTTATTCTTGCTAATTGATATATTTGCAAAGATAAAAAATAGGATTAATGAATTTTTGTAGTGTTTAAATATTCAAATAACAAATAAAATGTTTAGGGTGGGGCTTAGGGCGAGCTATTGTCCGCCCCATTGCAGGTGGAAGGGGCGGAGGATAAAATGTTGATGTGGCGGTGCATAGGGCGGGGCTTAGGACGAACTATAGTCCGCCCCATTGTGGATGCCCTCATAGTGCTAAAAGTTGTAAATAAATTGATGTACTACTTCCGTCCCTGAAAGTTTGACACAGTTTACCATTTTGGTCCGTCCCTGAAAGTTTGACCCACTTCACTTTTACCATTTTTTATGGTGGATCTCATATTCTACTAACTCATTCACACTCACATTTTATTATAAAACTAATACTTTAAAAGTAGGACCCACATCCCACCAACTTTTTCAACTCAATTTTCATTACATTTCTTAAAACCCGTGTCAGGTCAAAGTGTGTCAATATTTGGGGGATAGAGGTAGTATATGAGAATAAGTTGGAGACCACCATCCATAAATGGAAATGCCCATATTTTTATAGGACAGATAGAAATGAAAAGTACATATATTTTTATGGGACGGATGGAGTATTACTTATCACCACATCCGGTTTAAAGTAGCACGTTCGTAAAATAGAAACATCATCAGTTAACTCATAAAACAATAAAATAACAGTGCATAAGAGCATCCACAATGGCAATAGCCCAGTCATAGGTCAACCACTCTCTCTCCCTGCCACGTCATCAGCACTAAAAATTCACCTGCCACATCATCATTTTAATCAAATAGGCTAGCCTAAGGCCAGCCACAGGCTAGCCGCAATAAAAATAATTCAAAAAACAACTACATTTACGAAATTAAATATACGATAAATTACGGAATAAAATTTACGAGACATATACGGGAAAATTCATTAATTTCATTTAAAAAAAAGTACATTCATTTAAAAAAAAATTACATAATAAAGAAAAAAACTATCGTTGTGCAGTCTTCCGTGCTCACAACTCTTCAATTATATCCTTTTGGAGTTGAATATGAGCATCAACTTGGCGCATGTCGGCATGTGCCTGGAGACGGTCGGCTTCATCGTGAGGTACCTCCTTCGTACGTTGGGGGTGGCCACGCCGTGGCTTGGACCGACGCATCAGGATCGTCATTGGCCCAATTAGTCAGTTGTGCGCCTTCGTCTTCGACGATCATGTTGTGCATGATAGTGCAGGGGTACATTATATCGGCAATGCATTTGACATCCCACAAACGCGTTGGACCCTTAACTGCCGCCCATCGAGACTGGAGCACACCAAATGCGCGCTCCACGTCCTTGCGTGCCGACTCTTGCCGTTCTGCAAAGTAGGCCTTCTAGTCATCATTTGCGTGCCTGATCGTCTTCACAAAGATAGGCCACCTAGGGTATATCCCATCCGCCAAGTAGTAGCCCATATCATACCGGTTGCCGTTGGCCACAAATGAGACGGCCGGATCGATGCCCTGACACTTCTCGTTGAAGAGGGGCGACGAGTTGAGGACGTTGAGGTCGTTGTTCGGCGGTGGACAACGGGTCGAGGGCGAGGTACCGCCTGCTGTTCGACCCTTTGCATGTACCACTCTATCTCGCGGTTCATGTAGGCCTCCATAGCCTCGTTCATCCGGCGTTCGTACTCCTCAGCATCCCCACCACTACTACCACCCGCGTTACTCATTGCTCGATGTTGCTCTTGTACAAAAATTTAGAGAGAGAAAAAACTCGTTAAAACAAGTGGTGCAAATGAAAATGAAACTAAAATCGCGTATATATAGTATTTCAACAAAATTCAAAAAATAAAAAATAAAAAACGGCGCTGGCCGATCGCTCGCCGATCTGCACGCCACAATGGCGGCCAGCGCATCGGCGAGCGCCTGGAAATCGGCGTGCGGTTGCACTACGCCGATTTGCCGCTGGCCGGTCCCAATGGTTCGGCTAGCCGGTGCGCTAGCCGCCATTGTGGATGTTCTAAAAGAATCTACCATTTTCGCTAACCATTTACGGTAGTTTTATGCCAAAGACTCCAGTACAAATAAACATGTCCCACATTAGTACAGTACAATAGATTTTGGGTTTATAGGCTAAATGTGGTCTTTCTCATGGTAGACTAATATTTTGGAGTAAGTTTTACTATCTTTTAATCATAACACTAGTGCTCTGAGTGGCATTCGAAGAAACTAGCCGTGACTACCAATGTGCCCATGATTAAGGAACCAGCCATGGCCACCTATGTGCCCGTGATCAACGAGGATATATCTCGGTTGCTGAAATATCATTTACAGATAACGATCCTACACTAGAGTTCGCCTCATTTAAATTCTGCTTCGTCAAATCCATATGAAATGCAGGTTCATCAGGTAGAGGCAGAGAGATTGTTGAGCTACTGAGCATTAGAGCAACCGAAGCAATTGTCGGCCTGTTTGCAGGATCTTCTTGTACACATAGCAATCCGATGTGAATGCATCTCACCATATCACGCACTGAACAAGAACTACTTGTCAGCATGGGATCTATCATATTTAATGCTCTTCCTTCTTGCCAGTTCTTCCATGTCTGGTCATTACAAAAAATAAAATCAATTTACATTATTTGGTTATATTATTAAAATAGATAGAGGCCTTGTGTATACCTTGCTTACAAGAGTCAACAGCTCCTCCACATTCTTCTTCTCTTTTTGGACGCAACTATTTCTTTGACCACTCACGATTTCCAGAACCAACACCCCGAAACTAAACACATCAGACTTGAAGGAGTATTTTCCTTGCATTGCGTATTCAGGTGCCATATATCCACTGCATACGCAAATTCGGATATTCAGTAAGGCACGTATTATAATAGAAATATATACTTGCTTAGTTATGTAGTACTTACTAAGTTCCAACAACGTTGAGTGTACTTCCGCCATTATCATCTTGTTTAATTAATCTTGCCAGTCCAAAATCAGAAATTTTTGGATTCAATTTATCATCTAGCATTACATTACTTGCTTTGAGATCGCGATGAATGATCTTGAGTCCAGACTCTTCGTGCAAATATGACATTCCCTTCGCAATGCCCCTTATGATCTTGTAGCGGCTATCCCAATCCAACTGCGACCGCTTAACTGGATCTGCTAGTCCAATATAAATCAAATCATTACTACTTAGTAAAAATGAACCAACTGCAACAATTGCTATTCATTCAAAACTAAAGAAAATGATTACCAAATATGAACTTGTCAAGGCTTGCATTCTGAACAAATTCATATATTAGTAACCTCTCAGCTCCTTCCATAGAGAAACCTAAGAGTTTCACCAAATTCATATGTTTAAGTTTTGCAACCAAGAAAACCTCATTCTTGAATTGCGGTTCGCCTTGCGTTGAATATTTGGCCAGCCTTTTAACTGCTACTTCTTCTCCGGTTATAAGGTTTCCCTGCATTCGCAGCAAAATAAACTCGTATCAGTTGATTAGAGAATCATGCTTGACCTAATTTATTACTTAATTACCTTATAAACATTCCCAAATCCACCTCTCCCCAGCATGTTAGCTTCATCAAAACCATTAGTAGCAGCACTAATGCTGACAAAGTCATATTGCTGAAATTCACCAACACTGAGATAGTCAGCAGCTGATTCACCAAGCAAAGAAATTATCAGGGGTTAGTTCCCAGTTCCCACAAAATTTACAACACTTGAACTTCTCTTATGATGGATATACACAAAAAATACTCTTACTCTCAGTGGCTTCGTATGATGTCCTACTTGCTCGAACCAAGATAAAGATACCCGCAGTAAATATTAGAGCCATTGCAACTGAAGCAGCAATGCTGATGTAAACTTGTCTTGTAGTGTTATCATCTTTCTTTTCTGGTATTGTATTTTTACCATTGATTCTTACATCCGGTTTTGAAGTGTTACCTGGTATTGTATCTTTTTCTGCGGAAATAAGACTAGAGTTCTTCTTTAGATGATGCACACAACAAATACATTAGCACAAACAAGTGGAGTAAAATCTATATAGAAATACATAATTTCAAAGTTTGTTGATTGTTTGACGTACCAAATATAGAATTTGAAAATAAATACTCACTCTTTTCTACCACAAGTAATTGATATTCATTTTTTGGTTTCCCACTACAGGTAATCAATTTCTATTGTTAGAAAAAATAACAACCTATTTCCTCTCTTCTACTCCTACTGTATCCTCTTTTTTACTTTATTCTCTCTCCCCTTAACACAATAAAAATAATTTTTCTTACTTTTGTCCGACAGAAAGAATTACCTGGCTGACGAGCCGGCGAGGAAGGTAGTGAACCAATAACAGGCACCCCTAATTCCGCCAGACGAGTGCCATTGTAGAACACAGAAAGTTCATATTGAACGTTGCAATTGGGGTTTAGCACTCTGAAGCCTTCCGCAGCAACACTTTGGAAAGATTTGGATGCCTCTCTAAGGCATGCCTGACAATCTAGCAACGATAAATCCGGAGAACACTGCACCAAACCATAAATCTTCGAATTATCCGAGAAAGCCCTACTCCCTACACCGACCTTGATCTTGGAGCTGCCTTTAGCTGCCTGCGCCACGAGATCAGCCATCAGCACCGCCCTCTCCGCCCTGAACCTGTCCCCATTCGAAACATTTCGATCACTGCTTACCAGAAAATTGGGTTCTGCCGTCTTCATGTCGTATAGGGGATCGTTAGTGTAGCGCATGGCGCAGTGTTTGTACCATATAGCAGCCGGTCTTGCATTGGGGCACTCACTAAGCACCTGCACCGAGGCCAACTTCACACAGGCGCGACACGTGTGGAGGGTCACGTCAGCTCTGCAGAGGGCGAAGCCGTTGACGGTGTTTGGGGCATGCCCGATGGACGCGCTGTGGAAGCCGTAGTCACTCATGTTCGAGTAAAGGGAAAGGATCAAGGCATGGAGATTGGCTGCGTGTAGTGTGTAATTCGTTATGGTGGTGTTGAGGTTTATTACAGGCGTGTTTAGTGTATAGTTTCCGTTGTTGGTACATTTGAATAGATATTTCTCTGCTGTAACGAAGGTTGATGAAAGGTAAATGATGATCAAGACAATCATGGACATTTTTCTGCTACAACATGAATACATTTTTTTCAATTCTCTAGAGAAATTCTTTGCAGGATTGTTGGCAATTTAAAGAAAAACCTCAATCATCAACATTCAGATGATCGAGCACGAGATTTACATTACAAGATAGTGTAATATCTCCAATGTTTGTGTTTGTAATCCAAATGGTAGAGCAGACCATACAACCTTACCATTTACTAAAATTCAACAGAGTGCTGCCAAATTAGCCTATATTATTACAAAAATCATCTATAATTTCTTTATAAATAGTATTTATAAAAATTCACGCAACACAACAATAATCCTATTACATCTAGTGTTACAGAAGTTGAAACAATAGTCCCTCCTAATTTACCTGATTACAGCATTATATTATCTACACAGCTTTATTATTTCAAAAGTTCTAGCTCACATACACGGATAAAAGAGAAAACATAACAAAATTATATGCATAATTTTTGTGTCAAGGAAAGCACAAACCTCGGCAGGAAGACAAAATCAACGAGGATATAGCTCGGTGATTGAAACATCATTTACAGATGCCGAGCCTTCAGATGCAACCGTTCCAAACTTAAGCGAGGTCGAATCTTTTGAATCCTGATTCGTTGAATCCATGGGACCATAACGGCTAGCCATATAAAATGCAGGCTCAGCTGGTACCGGCAGGGTCATTGTTGAGCTACTTAGCATTAGAGCAACCGTAGCCATTGTTGGCCTGTTCGCGGGATTTTCTTGGACACACAACAGTCCCATGTGAATGCATCTAATCATGTCGCGCACAGAACCAGCGCCATTCGTCAGCGTAGGATCTACCATACTTGTAGCTGTCCCTTCTCGCCAGTTCTTCCATGTCTGCGAATGTGTGGCCATTAGATGCAATCAATTAGTAAAACCAGTCTGCGTAATTTGGCTTTGTTATGAACACTGATAGAGGAATTGTGTAAAGCTTACAAGAGTCAAGAGGTCCTCCACATTATCCCCATTTTGGATACAAACATTTCTCTGACCACTCACGATTTCCAGAACTAGCACTCCGAAACTAAACACATCTGACTTGATGGAGTACTGCCCGTGCATTGCGTATTCAGGTGACATATATCCACTGTATACAGATTAGGATATTCAGTAAGGGACGGATAAGAAATACTTTGCTTAGAGAATTTGCGTGATGGTTAGTATTGGACTTACTAAGTTCCGACGATCTTGCTTGTGTTTCCTTGAGTTTCATCTGGTTTAAATAATCTTGCCATCCCAAAATCTGCAATTTTGGGGTTCATTTCTCCATCTAACAGCACATTACTAGCTTTGAGATCACGATGAATGATCTTGAGTCGAGAGTCTTCATGCAAATACAGAATTCCCTTTGCAATACCCCCGATGATCTTGTAGCGACTATCCCAATCCAACTGCGAACGCTTGACTGGATCTGCTTGTCCAATATAAACCGAACCATTCCTACTTAGTAAAATAAACCAACAACAATTGATATTCAATCAAAACTAAAGAAAAGGATTACCAAAGATGAACTGGTCAAGGCTTGCATTCTGAACGAATTCATATATTAGTACCCTCTCGGCTCCTTCCATAGAGAAACCTAAGAGCCTGACCAGATTCCGATGTTGAAGTTTGGCAACCAACAAAACCTCATTCTTGAATTCCACATTGCCTTGCCCTGAATCCTTGGACAGCCTTTTAACTGCTACTTCTTCGCCAGTTTGAAGTTTTCCCTGCGTTTGCAGCAAAATAGACTTGCATTACTTTATCTGAGATGAGAATCATGCATGCTCTGTTTTATAGAAGTGCAATATAAATTGACCTTATAAACAGCCCCGAATCCACCTTGCCCCAGCTTGTTAGCATCATCAAAATCATTAGTGGCAGCTCTAATGCTGCTAAACTCATATTGCAAGGATTCGACATTACTGATATCGTCAGCAGCTGATTTTTCACCAAACAGAACAAATAATCAAGGTTAGTTCCCACTAAATTAGGATGCATACATATCTAAACGGTCTTACTCTCAGCGGCTTCATATGCCTTATTCTGCTTCCTTCTTCTTCTTATAACGAAGACGATGGCAAAAGTAGCAATTATCAGAGACACCGCAACTGGGACAACAGCGATGATGATAACTTTTGTAGTGTTATCATCTTTCTTTCCTGGTATTATATCAGTACCATTGGTTCCTGCCGTTATAAGAAAAGCTTTTTAACCTACATGTGTATTATAGCCACTGATTTGCAGTTCTTCATTAGAAGATACACAAGCAAATGAAAAAAAAAACAGAGCATAATTTGTTGGTAGTTGTTAAGTTTTCCGGCAGCATATTCTGATTCAAATCACAAAACTCAATTAACATATGCAATTTTATCAAGGACTAACAGCAGGTTCATCTTAGGGTTCGAATACCTAAAATCAATTTGGGGATTTTCTTCGAGAAAGCAGAATTACCTGGCGGCGAGGTCGGGGGAGGTGCTGGAGCTACAATTGCCACCCTTAATTCCCTCAGCCGAGTTTCATTGTAGAAGGTAGAAAGCTCATAGCGAACATTACAATCGGGGTTTAGAACTCTGAAACCCTGCGAAATATAACTTCGGAAAGCTTGTGAAGTCTCGCTCAAGCATCTCCGGCAATCTTCTGGCGAGAAATCCGGTGTACACTGCACCAGAGCATAAATCGCCAAAAATTCGGGATTCGAGAAATTCCGACTCCCTACGCCGACTTTGAGCTGCGCGCTTCCGTTAGCCGCCACCGCCGCGAGGTCGGTCACCAGCGCCGTCCTTTCCGCCCTAAATCGATCTCCATCCGTGACATTTTGCGTGTTCATTAGCAAAATTGTGGGATCCGCCGTCTGCGTTTCGTATATAGGGTCGTTGGAGTAGCGCAGGGTGCAGAATTCGTACCAAATCGCGGCCTGCCTCTCGCTGGGGCAGGACTGGCGCACCTCTCGCGCGGCTGCGTCGACGCAGCCGCGGCAGAGCTGGAGGGTTTGGTCGGCTCTGCAGAGGGCGAAGCCGTTGACGGTGTTTGGGGCCTGGCCGACGGAGGCGCGGAGGAAGCCGAAATCGGTCATGTTGGAGGAGAGGGAGCGGAGTAAGGCGTCGAGATTGTTGCTGTAGGTGCTGTTGGCGGTGTAGTTTCCGTTGCTGGTGCATTTTAAGGGATTTTGGGCTGTAGCTAAGGATGAAAGGTATGTGAGGATCAACGCAATTATGAAGGCTCTGCTGCGACGCCATGAATACATTTCTGGAGAAACAAGAGTGTTTCTTCCAATTCTCCCAAAGAAATTCTCCCTTTTGAAGTGAACCCAATTCCAAACCAGGAAAAGTCTAGCTCATTTAATGGCAGTGTTGAGTTGAGGGGATGCTTCTGTTCGCTGACAATGAATTTCTCCCTATTGCTATTTCTCATATATTCGCGCTAAATTTTAACTGTAAAAATTAAAAATGAGACTAAAGATTCATATCATACCGTTACTTATTTATTCCATTGTTAAAAAAAGTTGCGTTTGGATTTTGTAAATGGTGTAACAGCAGACAGAATGATATTGGTCGATTTTGTTCAATCATCTGCGATGATTATTTAAAAATGTCTTACATTAGGTACTCATGTTTCAATTTTTAGAATAAAAATCAAAATATATGTTGTTACTCAAAATTACATATCAATTATCAAGCATCAATTTTTCTATGAGTGGGTTTTGTATAGCTCTCCTCACAATTTTATAGTCAGCTTGAGGATATGAAAAAAGCTTAAAATTTAGCTCGAAAAAATGGAAGGATTAGTATCACAAAGTTATAGCTTAAAATATATGGAAGCCTAATTTGCATGAATCGAATTAGTCTGAACCGATTGGGTTGGTTAGTGAGTGGATTGATCCGATAACACAAATTTTCTAATTAATTTAATGATAAGATATGTATGCTTGAAAATAGAAGAAAGATAGTTCTTCCTCTGTTCCCTAATAGTTTGGGCAAAACTTTTCGGCATGAAGTTTAAGAAAAGGATATTGAGTGTGTTAAAATAAATAGACAAAAAAGTAAGAGAGAGAAAAAAGTAGAAATTGTATAAAGTAGAGATAGTAAAATAAGAGAGAAAAAAAAATTACTCCTTCCGTCCCACAAAAGATGTCACACTTGTAGGACGACACAAGATTTTAGGAGGTTTAGTTTTGTGTGTTAAATGGAGAGAGGATATATAATTTTTATATTCATGTGAGAGAGAGAACTTTTTTCAAAAAGAGAAATGTGACATCTTTTGTGGGACAAACTAAAAATGAAAGTGTGACATCTTTTGTGGGACGGAGGGAGTACTATGTATGGAAATGACTCAACTATGAGGGAACTTTCCGAAATAGAAAAATGACTCAACTATGAGGGAACGGAAGGAGTAGTAACTATTTGTATTAATATGAGGTAGCAATATATTAGTACTCCCTCCGTTCCACAAAAGATGTCACAATTTCCTTTTTAGTTTGTCCAACAAATGATGTCACATTTTCTTTTTTGGAAAAAGTTCTCTCTCACATAAATATAAAAATTACACACTAAACAAAATCTTCTAAAATTTCGTGTCGTCCCACAAGTGTGACATATTTTGTGGGACAGAGGGAGTAGTTGTTTTGTAAATTTTAAATTAGAAATGATACTTACTTTTAAATTAAAATGAGTTAAATGTTTAAATCTAGATAAAACTTGATACTATAATTTTCAATATAAGTAAATAGTAACGGAAAAATGACTGTAAATATTTTCATAAATATCCTACTTGCAGGCTACATTTCAATATACGTAAATAGTTACGGAAAATTGACTGTAAACATAAATTTCCTACTTGCACGGGCTAGCCTGAGACTAGTTAAAGTTATAATCGAAATATTTTAGCCAAAAGTAATTTCAAGTAACCCAAATTTAGATGCCTTAATCAAAAGTTTATTATTATAATTTCATCCAAATAAATTTGCAAACCACTAAAATCTTAGTCAATAAAACCACATTACAACATCTCAATCGATTTATGTAGAAATATTTTTAAAAAAAGTCGCATTCTCGATCGAGTTATCTAGAAATAAAAAACAATGAAAAAAAAAAAAAGAATCGCAGTCAATTAATATTATAGTACTATAATCTAAAGTGGAAGATCCAATTAGCCATTACCATTAGTGCTCTAATTACATTAGAAAGCCGTCACCTTTATAACGTGTATTAATGCAATTGGTGCATAGGTTCCGATCCAACTACCCACAGTAAATTTTTCTCGTTTTTATTTAAATTGCGATAAACATAATATTCTCTCTATCCATGATTAAAACATCCATTTTCTCATTTCAGTTTAATAGTCAACAAAAATCATCTTTCACTTTATTATTATACTATAGAAGTCATATTTAGCGTGAGCATCTATTTAAGCAATATAAATTTTAATAGATTAAAAAAATTAGTGGAATATGAAGCCTGTTTATTTTATATTAATTTATAATAAAATGTGAGTAAAATGAGTTACTGGAATGTGAGACTTACTTACTTATCATTTATAGTAAAAATGAAATATGACTTTTATTGTGGGACGGAGTGAAATGGTAAAAATATGACTTTTATTGTGGGACGGTGCGAGAGCTGCCTTTTGGTTTGGACTCTTACTCGTATATTGAATTTATTTCAACATATACCTAATTTTCTGTTGCATTCAGTGTGTGGAAGACCTTATATTTTTCGTATCATTTATATGTGACATATATGTGACGATAATCTTATTTTATAAGTCGCCACTAGCAATCCCAAGTCCCAACAGATGGCTGAGAGAGATTTAAATTCATCCACAATGTGCGTATTTTTCCATATATTTTATGTATCAATTTTCACGATATTTTAAAAAATTATTTTTTTAAAAAAAATTCGTTAGATATTCTCAACTTTCAATGTTTTTAATTTTTTATAAATATCTTGTTGTTAAATACTACAATAATATTCTCAATTGAGAAGTATATTTTGAAACGGGAACACAATCCACATATATGTAAATACCAAACCAAATCCATAGCTCAAGTCATATGCCTAGGTCAAAACTGGGCCCAGGGCCCACTCATTTAACACACCTATCTCCGACCATCTAGAATATTGGAAAGACCTTTATAATTTTGAATTTTCTTCTTGTTTAGTGTATACGTCAATGCTAAAACAACAATGTTGTAGTGTCATAAATCAAACAAGAATATAATTATTGTTTGTAAATCTGACTTTTCAAACAATAATCATCAAAAACTAAAAATTAAGTATGCATTTTCTTTTCCCATGGAAACGCTACTTTTAAACCAAAGATTCTACTAGTATTTTTTATTTTCCACAAGCATATCTTTTTTTTTGTTTTTTATTATAAAAAAACTCATTTATTCATTCGAAAAATCTCTTAATATATCGCAGTCAATATAATTACTGGTGTGTTATTATATTAATTAACATTCCGTAAGATTATCCAAAAACTTGATAAGTTGTTTTTGCAATATGGTCTAATTAACATGAATAATTACTATAGAATTTGAATTTAAGTCATTTTAGACATTAAAGTGTGAAACACGGCCTTGACTTGGTCGTGGACTGAATGAATGAGGCTGGAGTGAATAAGGACAGAGAGAGACTAAGAAGTCAAGAAACTATAGTTTGAATGCATTAAAAGAGTCAAAATGAATGACACGATCAAGAAAAAAAACTTTTTTTTCGGATTCGTTTTGGCCTCATCGATCTGTTTATTAAGATGCGTCATTTTCTATTGATGCAACCTACGAATGTGCTAAGAAAAAAATTCAAAGTTTACCTCAGCAGACTGGAATCCACAATGAAAAGGAAATTATAGATACACTATTTTTATCTGTTTGTAATAACGAGAAAAAATTTAAAGAAGATATTTTGAGTGTGAATGGAAATATTTACGGTGGATCAGATGAAAAAAAATGAAAAAGATTTATATAGTCTATTTTTTTTCTTGAAAATAACGGCTAAATTAACGAATATGCGCAATGCACGCACCATGCATGCTATTGGCTGAAAGGCATGCGCGGTGCGTTCACACAGCCTTATTCCACCGTTGTTGATGCCATTACATTACCTGGGAATAAAAATTGATCATATTGATTTTTTATTTAGAAATGCAGGCAAAGCCTAAATCATATTGGTTCTTTAATAGAAATCAATACATTTTGTCCACATAAACAAGAAAATTTAGACTATTACTCCCTCCGTCCCCTATTAGGAGTCACTCTTTGACCGGGCACGGGTTTTAAAAAATGTAAAGAAAAGTTGGTTGAAAAAGTTAGTGGAATGTGGGACCCATTTTTTTATATTGGTTTTATAATAAAATGTGAGTGAATTGAGTTAGTGGAATGTGGGACCTACTTACTATTTATGGTAAAAATGAAGTGTGACTCTTAATTGGGGACGAATCGAAATGGAAAAGTGTGACTCTTAATGGAGGACGGAGGGAGTAGATACTAGTAGGAGTAATTTATTAAAATTTGAAATATGAAGGGGTCAAATAAATATGTTAAACAAAGCAAAAAAGAATTTAAAAATACCAATGAAAATTGTACTCACAAAATAAGTGCACAAACTAACATTACAATTGGCAAAGAAGAAAAACAAAAACATTGTTTGGGTCAGGGAATTAGCGTGGATATAGGTCAGTAATGGAGGCATCATTTCGTGAGGAACATCGAGACTGCTGCGACGGCTGAGAAGAAGAAGTGTGGTGAGAATTTGTGGAGTCGGAGTTGTGAATCAGTGGCACATCCGAAGCATAATCATTGGCAGCGTAAAATGCTGGCTCCGAAGGCAAGTCTAAGGTTACGGAGAAGCTACTCAACATAAGCACCACTGAGGTCATGGTTGGCCTATCAGCTGCGTCTTCCTGAACACACAACAAACCAATATGGATACATCTCAGCATCTCATTACCCGAACCCGAACCACTCCTCAAAAACGGATCCACCACTTCTCCACTTCTTCCTCCTTGCCAACTTCTCCATGCCTGCAAAATTAATTTCCTATTATCAATCACTGAGTATAATTAAGTGGTCAACAAGGTTACATGCTTAAATACTTACAAAGCTTATAAGATCCCCTACGCTGCCATCCCCACTTCGAAAGCCATTATTTCTTCGTCCGCTGATGATTTCAAGGACTAATACTCCAAAGCTATAGACGTCGGACTTCACTGAGAACTGGCCGTGTTTTAGGTACTCTGGTGGCATATAACCGCTGCAGTTTACAGATTTTAGTGTTTTTGTAACTCAAAAAAAGTGTTAAACCTGTGTAACTTACTATGTTCCGACAACAAGGCTTGTATTTCCTTGCGTTTCATCTTGTCTGAACAACCTTGCCATACCAAAGTCGGCAATCTTGGGTCTCATCTCATTGTCTAGAAGTATATTACTGGCCTTTAAATCACGGTGGATGATTTTGAGACGAGAATCTTCATGCAAGTAGAGGATTCCCCTAGCAATACTGCCTATGATCTTGTAGCGTCTATCCCAATCCAAATCTGAATGCCTGACCGAGTCTAAAAAGCCAATTGCAAACGAGTTAGCATATATTTAATTTGTTCACATATCATTAACTAAGTATGCGAATTAAGAATGAATGTTACCAAATATGAAGTTATCCAAGCTTGAATTTTGAACAAATTCATATACTAACAGCTTCTCCATTCCTTCTAAGGAGAAACCTAATAGTCTAACCAAATTCCTATGTTGGAGTTTAGCCAATAACAAGACCTCATTCTTAAATTCGATGTCGCCTTGCCCGGAATCCTTCGACAATCTTTTCACGGCAATTTCTTGACCATTTGGAAGTTCCCCCTGAAATTATGAACACAACAAAATATTTGTGTTTAGTTTTTGAATTTGTCATACATTTGCTCTTGCTCTAATCAATTATATATTCCATATGTACCTTGTAAACAGTCCCAAATCCACCTTGGCCCAACTTATTATGATCAGAGAAATCATTTGTTGCGGCTTTGATTGTGCTGAAAGGATACTGCAGAGACTCGACTGTGCTAATCTCGTCCACATCTTCAAGAAATTATGAACAAACATTTGAGTCCAATACTTTGAAATTAAAGCATTTAGTGTGCAAGAAAGATGAAAAACTTACTCTGAACAATTTCCATTGGTTTATGTTTCTTTCTCTTTCTTAGAAAGATGATAGCAGATACAGCCACTATCAAGCACACAACAACTACAACCACAATGATTACAATAGTTTGAGTCGTGCTTCCATTTTTCTTTCCTGCAAAAAGACCAGAAAACTAATGTCTTTGATTGCATTGGCCCAAGATGCTAATTCAATCCATAAAAAATACCTTGCAGCGATGACTCGACAACCGGTGGAGGCGGAGGCGGAGGCAGAGGGACAAACTCTAGCTCCCGGAGTCTAGTTTCATTGAAAAACGAGTGGTCTCGAAACGAAGATTGCAACTGGGAGCGAGGATTGCACCCCCTCTTCTCCCATCACAGCATTGCGGTATTTCCGAAATGGTACCAATCAAACAACTTGTACAATCCTCCGATGACAAATCTGGGAAGCACTGAACTAACCCGAAAATCATTTGATAATCGGGTCCAGTTACATTCCCAGCCGCCACCTTCCTCGTAGACGAGCCTCCAGCGGCTCGTCCCCGAAGACCATCGAGCAGCTTCCTCAGATCCGCCCTAAACTGCACTGGACTCGTCACGTTGAGTACATTAGTGAAGCTGTATCTGGGGCTATTCGCCGCAGCCCCGTAGACTGTTTCATTCGAGTATCGTAACGTGCAGAATTCATCCCACCGGGTTCCCTCCTTCTGAACCGGGCACGAGTCCACGAGATCGTCGCCGGTTTTCTGCACGCATTGGCGACAGGCGTTGAGTTGGACGTCGCCTCTGCACAGCGCGATGGCGTTGACTCTGTCGGGGCCCTGCCCGGTTGAGGCGTTGTAGAAGCCATCGTTGCCGATGTTTGTAGAGAGAGAAGAAAGAGCGGTGTTGAGGTTAGCGCTGTATGCGCTGTTGCTGCTGTAATTGCCGTTGCTGCCGCATAAGGTTTGGCCCAAGGCTATGAGATCTGCTTGCATCAACAACACCAACAACCCCACCAACAATCTTTCATAACTCATACTTGGATTGGAATACAGTTTTTCTGCAATTTTGTTGAATGCAATTAAGCCTATATGTAGCTAACTCGTACACCCTTTACAGTTACAACCATCTCATTTCCTTCTTTTTTACTAGTACCATATTCCATTCTGGCATTCTCTAACATGACTAGTGGACATGAATTAATGTGAAACTGATTTTGTTTTATTACTCCGCCAATCCCCCATTATATGTCCCGGCATTCCATTTTGTTCGGTCCCAAGATATTAGATTCGTATACCATTTTGGGGTGTCCCAACATATTTGAGTCATTTCTATTTATAGTAAAAATTTACTCCCTCCGTCCCATAATTCGACCCAATATTTCATTTCGAGTCGTCCCACATAATTTGTCCCACTTTACTTTTACCATTTTTGGTAGTGGACCCCATATTCCACTAACTCATTCCTACTCACATTTTATTATAAAACTAATACTTTAAAAGTAGGATCCACATCCCAACAACTATTTCAACTCACTTTCCATTACATTTCTTAAAATCCGTGCCGGGTCAAAGTGTCCCAAATTATCTGGGACGGAGGGAGTACTTTACAACCAACTCCACTTACACCACTAAACAACACCTCCTAAATTCCTATGCCCAAAAGAAGTGAGTCTAATATCTTGGGACGGAGGGAGTACTACTTTTGGTATTGTATTTTATATTTCACTTATTTTTACTCACATTTTATTATAACACTACTAATATATAAAAATAGGACTCACATTCATTAATTTTTTTCAACTCACTTTCCTTTATATTTTTTGAAATTCATGTCCCATAAAAATTAGACACGTATTAGGAGATTGAGAGAGTATAACTTTTTAATCTTACATTAAAAATGATGTTTTTTTACATGCATGGTCTTTTGTTGCATTCGTTCCATTGAAAATAATTTTTTTTTTTTGGCGTTAGATTTTATGTTTTGCGTGTAATGTGTGAAAATGGAAAGAATAAAGTAGAAGAAAAAATATAAAATAAAAATAATGTTTTCATTTTTTAGAAATGTGTTAAGTTGATTAAGTGAAATATCGCAAAAAAAAAATTGTAATCCTCCGTCCACTAAAAATAGTCTTATTGGTGGAACAAGATGAATTTTAATGTGAAATTGATAAAATATGAGGAATAAATAATTGAATAAATAAAAAGTTAATAATAAATGGATGTAATTTTCAGTTTTAGGATGAGACTAATTTTGTCTTGATACTTATCATATGATTAGTATCATGCTTAATACTTATCATAAAAATACGTAGATTAGTTTTAATACTCAGCTTTAAGCGATCTAATCATAAATCTGAACATCTAGGCTTAGGGTTAAAAGTTTTTAACACGATAATATTTTAACATGATTAACCCATAACTCAAAAGAATTGATCTGAAACCTATTGAATTAGTCTGTTTAATATCCTTAATTATAATACTCCTTCCATTTCACTATAGTTGAGTCATTTTTTCATTTTGAAATTTTTTTCATAGTTGAGTCATTTCCATTCATGGTAACTTTTTTCTCTTTCTTACTTTTCTCTCTTACTTTATTCTCTCTACTTTATTCACTTTATACTTTATTCTCTCTACCTTTCCTCTCTCTCACTTTTTTATCTATTTATTAAACACACGCAACATTCCTTTCTTAGACACCATGCCCAAAAGTTCCACCTCAACTATAGTGAAATGGAGGGAGTAGTAGTGTTTTGTGCTCCAAATTTTTAGCGCATTTGAGACAATTTAATTTGTGAACGGTCCAAGACCAAGCTCGTTTAAAACTCAGTTAGCTTAGAGCATCCACATTGGACAGTGGCGGATCCAGGATACGAAATGGGAGGGGGCGAAATAAAATAGTCAATCCATCCACGAAAAATAATCTCATCTTTCCATTTGGCTCCGTTCATAAAAAATAGTCTCATCCAAAAATAAAAATGTTCTCTAAAATACTTTATCAGCTTTTACTCTTTCTCTCTTATACTTTATCCACTTTTTTTCTTCTTCGTTATCTTATTTTACCAATTTCTTATTAAAATCTATGCCATTCACTTTTCTCATTAACTTCAATAGCATTATCATACGTTGATCGCAACAACTAACTTCTATCAGTATCCATATATTGAAAACGTTTCAAGATTCACTCGATCAATCATCTTTCATCGTATTATGCATTTTTATAGCAGAGCATACTCTTTCAACCAAAATAAAACTATGTTTTTTCAAAAAAAATTTAACATTTACCTAATCAAACAAAAAAATACCACACAAATACACCAACTTAGCAAATAAAAATGCTTAAATTGACACCCCCACGACACCACACCAATATGGCAATTTCCGTTCACTCCATTCTACAATATTTAATGGATACTATTACCAATCATTCCAAATCCCACCATGTATATCCTAATTCACCACAAATAATTTCTTTCATCCTAATACTAACTCCATCTTCAACAACAAATTTTCACAATGAATACCACAATTAATTTGTATTAGTAAGTATTTTATTAGTAGTTAGATGTATATCAAAATTAAATTCAGTCGTATTTATTGGATTCACACCAATAACTCGTTAACTTTAAACCTCTGTTCCAGTAAAATAGTAAAATAATGGTAAAGCCCAAGTCATTTACTATTTCCCTTTCTTCCTCACTCTACACTACTCTGTTTCTCTATGTTCAATCTTTTTAATCTCTTCTATGTTATAGAGGCTAGAACAACCAGATTTACTAATACTGGAAAAAACTGATTTTTTCCACATAAAACTGCTGGCACCAGGTGATTCTTTTCTTTCTCGGGGCGATTTCGGAAGCCAACGGAGGGGGCGACCATGGAAAATTTACGTTCGGTTACATGGTAAATGGTCGCCGGGGAGGGGCGGTCGCCCCCTCCTGCCCCTCCCTGACATTGGTGCCCCGTCCGTCCGCACCAGCGGCGGGGACACCACTCGTCCGCCAATGCAGCTTGTCCATACTTGCCAGCGGCAGGGCGATGCTCTTAGCTAAGAGCACGTCCGTGCCGCTGAGCAGCTCGACGTGGCGGGCTGTAATTGGCCAACGGCTTAGCAATTGGAAATTCTTTTTTTTTTTTAATTCAAATTTAATTTAAAAAATCATTTTTAAATTAAAAAAAAATATTTTCCCACTTCCCAATAAATTATATCCGTTTTCTACACACTTTTAATTTATTTTTCAATTTTTTTCCCCAAAATTCACAATTTCATCTATAAATACTCTCACTTCAACATTAAAAATTATGTAATTTTTAATTTGTAGGATTTTAATTATGTAATTTTTATTTTTTAGAATTTTAATTATGTATTTTTTATTTTTTAGGATTTTATTTATGTAATATTTATTTTTTAGGATTTTAATTATGTAATTTTTATTTTTTAGAATTTTAATTATGTATTTTTTATTTTTTAGGATTTTATTTATGTAATATTTATTTTTTAGGATTTTAATTATGTAATATTTATTTTTTATCTATTTTTATATTGTATAAATGTTTTTAGCAATTGAAGTATTTAAATTGAATACTAGAATGGTGGGACCTTTGAGCTTGTTCTTGCAGAAGAGCACGGATGTGAGTGTTGTGTTCTTGCCTAAGGACAAGGAGTAAAAGTGGGTCCGGACCCACTTCTATGCTCTTAAAGAAGAGCACGGATGGGGATGGTCTTAGAGTGTCTCCAATGGCGGACGTCCCGATAGGACGTCAGCGACATCCGACCGGACGTCCGCCGTAGTGAACGGGAAGGGCGCCCACGCCCGTCCCATGTGCCCGTCGGATGGGCTCGCCCTTCAACCCCACGTCCGACCGGACGTCCGCCACTGTGGCGAAGGTCGGACGACCCCGTTTTAATTTTTTTTTTAGAAACTCTATAAATACGGCTCGTGTTGAAATTTTAATTCCATAAATTTTAATTTTAATTGTGAATTTATTAATTTTATTGCGGGAAGTCCTAGTGGGAAGTCCTAATGCAGTGGGAAGTTCTAGTAAAATGGGAAGGGCCAAAATGGGAAGGGCTAGTAATGACGTGGCATGAAGTTTTTGTGGGAAGTCCTAGTGGAAGTCCTAGTGAGAAGGGCGCCGCCGGAGACACTCTTAGGACTGTCAAAGGCTTTCTGTACTTTCTATAATGTTCTATTTATATGGTAATTGTATGTTTTATACTCTTAGTACTACTAATATTTTTAATTTATGATATTAAATAGACAAATAAAAGTACATGTAAATTTTTTAAAGATACGAAGTAAATTTTGTAACGGGTCCACATATATCTTAAAATCCATCCGAATCCGATGCTCATATTATACCTCGGCTAAAACCGGGACCAGGGTTTGGGACCGCGCTTGCCGCTTGGGCTTGCTTGCCCCACTCATTTAACACCCCTATCTCCGACAACCTAGAAAATAAATGCCTTTACAATTTTGAGTTTTCTTCTTGTTTGAAGTGTCGGCAATACTAAAACAACAATATTTTAGTGTCATAAATAAGAAACTATAATAAATGTTTGTAAAATAAACTTGTCAAACAATAATTGTTTTAAACTGACAATTCTTTTTCTCCCATGGAAACGCTACTTTTAAATCAAATACTACTAATTATTTTATTTTCGACAAGCATATCTTTTTATAGTTCCTCTTTATAAAAACTCATCTATTTCGATGCAGCTCAAGGATCGCAAATTACTAGAAGGCGAGCCAAGAAGTTTAAGAATAATTGAATGTATTAATTCAAAAAATATCGACTCAAATATTATCCAAGAGGCCCAATGAAAATAAAAGATTAAGCATCTAAGATTCATTAATTTAATACATGTTGATTGAAATCTAGCGGGTTGCGACGGTGGGTTAAACTTAACTGATTTATCAGTATATTTAGACTGAAACTGAGAAAAATGACTGATTGGACTTAAAAATTTGGGCCAAGTGGTCCAACTGATTAAAAAAAAATTGGGCTGATTGTCCAATCGATTAAAAGAAAATGGATTTCTATCACATGTAAGTGGACCAATGGTTGAAAATTAGTGCACTGATGTGTGAAGAAAAAAGCCCAAGAGAAATTTTTGAAATTTGCAAGATTTAGAGGCCAAGAAAAAATTTATTTGATCTTATTATATTTAGTCGTCAATAAATGTGTACTTTGGATCCGAACAAATTTTTTTTGGCTTCGTCACTAACCGGATCTCTACAAAATTAAGTAAATTTGGGGAAACATGAAACGGAATGTCAATTTGGAAGCATGAGTTCTACGGCGACACTGCTCGTTTTCGATGGCAGACCCGAGCGGCTAGGCGGCGGCGGCGGTTAGGCAAAGAGAGAGATAGCTGACATCGATCGCTGGAGACGATGATTTACCTGGACCACGATTGCAGAGACGACGGAGATGGAGTGCAGGCTGTGCAGCAGAGACGGCGCGGTGTCGTCGCAGGAAAGGAAAGAGGAAGAGAAGAGAGAAGAAGGCAGCGATTTTAAATTTCTGAATTCTGGGGAAGAAGAAGAGAGAGTTGAGGAGATGACCGAAGTGGGAGTGTTTATGGAATGCTGGGCTTATTTTCTTATCGGGTCTGCAAATTAAATTGTTTTGGGCTATGATTTAAATCTTCTTTGGGTTAAATGAACGAGTTTGGAGGTTGAGCCAAGAAAATTAGTTTGGCTAGATTTGTCTTTGGGCATGACGAAATAAAAAGAAAGGAAAGGATGGGCTGAATTAGATCTAAGACACTCTATTTTAAGACCAGAATAAGTTACATTAAAGAATTAAGAGCATCTCCAACGGCGGACGTCGCGGAAGTCCGACCGGACGTCCGCCGTAGTGAAGAAAAAGGTAGGGCACGGACGTCCCGCGAGGACGTCGGATGGGCTCGGATATCTGACCGACGGGCGGGTGGACGTCCGCCATTGTGGCGTGGGTCGGACGTCGAGGTCGGACGTCCGACTAAAAAGTAATTTTTTTTATTTTTTTTTAAAACTCTATAAATACGGCTCATTGAACTTCATTTAAATCCAAAATTTACGTAAATTGAATAATTGTGAATTTAATTGCGGGAAGTCCTAGTACAGGGGAAGTCTTAATGATGTGGTAGTGGAATGAGAAGTCCTAGTGATGACATGGCATGAAGTTTTTTTGGGAAGTCCTAGTGGGAAGGGCGCCACCGGAGATGCTCTTAGAGAATAAGATGGGCTTTTGTTTGAATAAAAAAATACTCCCTCCGTCTCGGTTTAAGTGAGACATATTTATTTTAGCACAAAAATTTAGGTAGTGATGTTTAGTGAATTATTTATAAAAAGTAAGAGATGAAATAAAATGAGAAAAAGAAAGAGAAATATAAAGTAAGAAAGAGAAAGAGAGAGAATAAAGTAAGAAAGATAAGGGATAAAGTAGGAGAGAAGAGTGATTTAATTACTGCCAAAAAATGAAACGTTTCACTTAGACTAAGACAACAAAAAGAATACGGCTCACTTTGGTTGGTATGTGTACGTGTTTAAGTGAAAAAAATATTATGTATGGTATGTGATGACAATGTGTTGTTTTCTCAGTGTTAACTTTGCCCAATATGTGAAAATGACGTTGTGAAGGTTATGCCATATCATGTTTTGTTTTGTTTTGAGAAATGTATATTTGTTTGTCTAGCAAGGAGAGCGTCGCTTTAGACCAGTGATGTTATCATCGAATCTGGGTCCTAGTACTCGGACTAGTGTACAACTATGGAAGATCGCGCATCATCTTTTGAGTTGGCCGATTGTTTTGAGTTGTGATCGTGAAATGTGGCCACCTTCCTGGCACCAGAAAGGACATATATGGTAGTTTCTAAAAGAACTAAGAAATCAGTGAATGATCATGTTTTACGAGGAAAATGTTTTAAGTGTACTCGGGCCTTTTAAGATAAAACCTCAAGCTCATTTATTGATGGTTTGATCAAACTCCGAGCTCACTCAATGATAACTTCTCAACCAGTTTTTATGAAAATGTATTTTCAGCATGTGTTTAATGAGTATGTCAAGTACTCAACTCTGCATATATTTAAAAATATGCAAATTGAGGGGTGACAAGGATGGGCGGTATGGAACAAATATGAGAAGTGTCTTTGATAAAATAGTACTTTGATGCATCATGACATCATACATAATGTCATTTGCTCTTGAACTCTTCCGCTACTGCAAGTTAAAAATCTAACTATGTTCAACTATGTATGATACGAGATATCTTTATGAATATTCCCTCTACCCAATTATTTAGTTAGTTATTGGTCTAGCCTATCTTTTCCATATTTTCCCATATTATCTCTTAGGATCTTTTGTCTTGCTCATTAAGTTAGTATCTATATTATAAATAAGGCTATTGTTATTATCATTATTCAATCAAGAAATACAATTACCTTTATCTTATTTTTACGCTTATTTCAATTCGGTATTGATCTTGGTTTGATCGACGGGCAAAGCTCCCGCGACTACCTCGTCCACCTTTTATCCCTCCGACGATCGCCTCTGCGTCGCCGGAATCTTGTTAAGAGAAGATTTCTCTTAACAATTGGTGCTTCCATTTTCGAACTCATTACTGAAGTCAATCTTTCTTCATGGTCGGAGATATCGCAAGCATCTGAAGGCTTGCAATTGATTTCAACAGAAGCAACGTGGGAGAATATTCTCGCTAGGTTGGCCAGAATCGAGTCCCGATTGCTTAAGCAGGAGCGTAGGGCAGCATCCACGCTCCCTCCATTGCACCCGGAACCTGATCCACCTGACGGACCTCTACTGTACGCTGCAGCACAGCCGCAATTCCAGATCACCTGCTACCAGCCGCCGCCTACATTCCACCAACCTGTTCCACTATAACCAGTCTCCAATAGAGTACCACGACACCTTCCAATCGAGGTACGCCGCCAGCTGCCATACAACCACGTGTCAACAACATCACCACCAAAGTGTGACAGCTCCATCAGTGGTCTCTAATTCCTACCACGAACAGCCTGGCTGGCCGGTTGCAGCTGTTGTACCGCAGGAGCCCGGCACCTACACGGATTCAGACGCGCTGTTGCAAAATTCCTACGCCGAAAACCATCCTTTGTGCATAAATATCAGCCCACGCAGCTTGCGTCCCAGTCACCACTGCCGCGATCAAATTCTTTTGCTAGTTTTTGCAGCATTGAAAAGGTGTGTGCTGAAGAAGTTGAAGTTCGCCCTGGCCATTTGGAGTTTTCCCGGGATTGCGATGGTCACACTTTGGTTCCAATTGAATTAATTGATTCAATGGAGGCCAAGCAGCATGGCGAGGGGAATGATAGCATTGGAGGTACTACTGACTTTCACAGAAGTTTGGCAACGGCGATTATTTATAGACCGGCCTAGGATGTTGGGGATCATCAAGCGAGAATTGTCATTGATGCTATAACTGAAGAAGCTTATGATAGTCCGAAACACTCACCTTGGGACATTGTTCTTAATCCTATTGGCTGGTCATCATCTGGGCGGTGGTCAAAGACTTCCTCATCACTAGTAGTTAGTGACGTTCATGAATAAATCTCCCCTACTTATGAAAGTAGGGGAGATTTATTTACCAAAGCTTTATGCACCAAAGTTTGCAGATTTGGTTGCATTATCATATATTAAGTCTAAGTGTGTTAGTGATTTGGATAAACGAAATTCACCATTCACTCTCGCACTAGTCACACGTCGTGATTCATCCAACCGTCAACCTGAGAAGCAAGGGGTTAATTATTTACAGCCCACACTGTCGAGAGGAGTTTCGTTCAGCTGAAAAGATGTGAATGGAGTACCATCTACATGGGACCCTGGGCCTCTTGTTGATAGCTCTTGGTCTCGAAACGAAAACTGCAACTTGGCGCGAACACGCTACCCCCTATTCGTTCGCTACAGCATATCGGTATAACTGAAATGACACGAACCAGACACCTAGTACACTTCTCCGATGACAAATCTGGGGTGCACTGAACTAAAGCGAAAATTCTTTGGAAATCGGGCCCAGTTACATTTCCAGCTGCCACTTTCCTCGTAGACGAGCCACCGGTGGCTCGTATCCGAAGACTTTCGAGCAACGCCCTCAGATCCTCCTTAAACTGCTTCGGACTCATAGAGTTCCCTGGATTCCAGTAGTATTGGGATGGATCAAGTGCCAGATTCCCATAAACGGTAGCATTCGAGTATCGCAAAGTGCAGAAATCATTAAAGAAGAACGCCTCCTTCTGAACCGGGCACGAATTCACGAGATCGGCGCCGGCTTTCTGTAGGAATTGGCGGCAAGCGTTGAGCTGAACGTCGCCTCTGCACCACGCGATGGCGTTGACTCTGTCAGGACCCTGCCCGGTCGAGGCGTTGTAGAAGCCATCGTTGTCGATGTTTGTAGAGAGAGAAGAGAGAGTGGTTTTGATGTTAGCTCTGTATGCGCTGTTGGTGGTGTAATTGCCATTGCTGCCGCAACTGTAACCGGTGAAGTCCAAGGCGAGGAGATCTAATGGGATCAACAACAGGAAGACCAACCCCAGCAACCTTTGATACCTCATGCTAATTGTATAATGGGATTATACAAGCGTGATTCCTCCGAAGTACTATGTTATATGGAGTATATAATATATCAATCTCTTCATGTGCTCTCTGTCTATCATTAATCATCACAATTTGCAATTTCAGTCTGAACATAATTTTTCTCATTTATTTTATACTCTATTTTATGGTAATAAGATCTATATTCCACCAATTTATTTTGTTAATATTATTGTAAATTTAATATGTAAAAATAGCATTCACGTTCTACTAATTTTTTGGCCTTATATACATTACATTTCTTAAAATGAGCGCAGATAAAGAGTATTAGTTTTTGGCCTGATTCTTATTATGCTGATGTAAATAGAAATATTATAATAGACCGAAATAATGGGTTTTCACTTTTGATATAAATAGAAATATCATGGTGTTGACTTTGATGGAGACACCACCACGACAAGCTGCCCTATGGGATTGAAGCTGTGCATTGACCGAATCAACATTCCGCGTTGTCTGTTGACTTGGCCGTTTATTTGCCTATCAACTTACTCCAGATAATTTGGAACATAATCAAATCAAGGGAAATGACATAGACATTAGATAAAAAATCATTTCCCTAGATAATTAGACTAATTAACTGAATTCTTTTTTCTGTTTGGTTGGAGTAATTAAGTTAGCATTTCTTAACGGAAAACTTAAAGAAGATGTGCAAGTTGAGCAACCTAAAGGTTTTGTGGAGTACCAAGATAATACTCCATTCGTCTTACTATGAAATATTCGCCTTTAACTACAAGATTTCATAGTGTTATTTTAGGAGCTAATAGAATGAAAATAAAGTAATTGAGAAAAAAAGTAGAAATGATTTTATTTTTATTTTAGAAAATATTTCATTGTTAACGGGACAACCCAAAAAGAAAAATGTTTCAATGAGATAGAGGGAGTATATTGGGGAATAAAAGTCTTATATGGCTCAAACAAGCCCCTAGAATTGGTACTAAAAAATTAATGGACACTTTAAGCAATCAGGATGTCAAGAAAAAAAAGTGAACCTACACAAAATTTAAAGATCGTGTCACTATAGACTCGAACCCAAACCCCGAGATTTTTAACTTTGGATATTAACCACTTAACCAAAACACACTATCTAACCTATCTTAAATTCCTTATTTTGTGGTGTAAAAAATTATGGGACTGAATTTTGACTTCTCTTTCCCTGACCTCCAATTTAGCAACCCGACGTGGAGGAATCAGGAAACAGGCGAATACAAAAATTAAAAAAGATTACAATTCGCAAAGAAGAAAAATAGAATAAAATAAACATTTTTGGGGGGATCAATGTGGATGTATGTCATTAATGGAGGCTAGGAGGCATTGTTTCGCGAGGAACGTCGAGACTGCTGAGACTGCCAAGAACAAGTCATGTGTTGAGAATTTGTGGAGTCGGAGTTGTGAATCTGTGACGCATCGGAACCAAAACCAATGGTAGCGTAAAATGCTGGCTTCGAAGGCAAGTTTAAGGTTATTGAGAAGCTACTCAGCATAAGCAGCACCGAGACAATGGTTGGCCTATCTGCCGGATCTTCCTGAACACACAACAAACCAATATGGATGCATCTCAGCATCTCACTTATCGAACCCGAACCACTCCTCAAAAATGGGTCCACCACTTCTCCATCTCTTCCTTCTTGCCAACTTTCCCAAGTCTGCAACATTCATTAATCTCATTTTCAGTCACTAACTATAGTGAAGGGGTCAAAAAAAAGGATATTTGCTTAATACTTACGAAGCTCAAGAGGTCCCCTACACTACCATCCCTGCTTCGAGAACCATTATTTCTGCGGCCGCTGATGATTTCAAGGACTAGTACTCCAAAGCTGTAGACATCGGACTTGATTGAGAACTGACCGTGTGTTAGGTACTCTGGTGGCATATAACCGCTGCAGTTTACAGATTTTAGTGTTTTTGTAACTCAAAAAAGTGTTTAAGCTGTGTGACTTACTATGTTCCGACAACACGGCTTGTATTTCCCTGCGTTTCATCTTGTGTGAACAACCTTGCCATACCAAAGTCCGCAATCTTGGGTCTCATCTCACTGTCTAGAAGTATATTACTTGCTTTTAAATCACGGTGAATGATTTTGAGACGAGAATCTTCGTGCAAGTAGAGGATTCCCCTCGCAATACCTCCTATGATCTTGTAACATGTATCCCAATCCAAATATGAATGTCTGACTGAAAATGAGTTACCGAATGCTCGTATATTATTAAGTTAATAATTAAGGATGAATATTACCAAATATGAAGTTATCCAAGCTTGCATTTTGTACATATCCATACACTAACAGCTTCTCCATTCCTTCTAAGGCGAAACCCAATAACCTAACCAGATTTCTGTGTTGAAGCTTAGCCAATAACAGAACCTCATTCTTGAATTCCATATCGCCTTGCCCTGAATCCATCGATAGTCTTTTTACTGCAATTTCTTTACCATTTGGAAGTTTCCCCTGAAATTATGACACAACAAAATATTTGTCTTTAGTTTTTTAATTTGTTACACAATCACTCTTGTTCTGATATATTTGTATGGAGTATACCTACCTTGTAAACAGCCCCAAATCCACCTTGGCCCAACTAATTAAGATTAGAGAAATCATTTGTTGCCGCTTTGACTTTGTTGAAAGGATATTGCAGAGACTCGACTGTGCTTCTCTCGTCCACATCTTCAAGAAATTATTAACAAATATTTGAGTCCAATACTTTAAATTAAGCTTGTAGTGTTCAACAAAGATAAGTAACTTACTTGGAGGAATTTCCATTGGTTTCTGTTTCTTTCTCTTTCTTAGAAAGATGATAGCTGATACAGCCACTATCAAGCACACAACAATTACAACCCCAATTATGGCAATAGTTTGAGTCACGCTACCATTTTTCTTTCCTGCAAAAAAACCAGAAAACAAGTTCAAATTGATGTCAACTACACCAAAAACAGATTTTTAACTGAAGAAGATAGTGAATTATCATTACCAGACGGCGATGGCTTGACAACAGGGGAAGGCGGAGGAGGAGGAGAAACAAACTCTAGTTCCTGAAGCCTAGTCTCATTGAAAAACTGATATGTCTCGAATCGAAAACTGCAACTTGGATTGAACACGCTACCCCCTATTTGCTCGCTACAACATATCGGTATAAGCTAAATGACACTAATCAAACACCTCGTACACTCCTCCGATGTCAAATCCGGGGTGCACTGAACTAGCCCGAAAATCGTTTGAAAATCGGGCCCAGTTACATTCCCAGCCGCCACTTTCCTCGTAGATGACCCGGCAGAGGCTCGTTTCCGAAGATTATCGAGCAACGCCCTCAGATCCTCTGTTACAAACGTTCTCCGTAACGGGTCCGATAACTAACTCCGATTGCTAATTGCGGTTGCCGGCGACTCGATGAGCACGGCGGCGGTTTGCAGATTGCTGGCGCGGGGTTGCCCGTCGGCACCTAAAGATTTAGTAACTTGTTTTTGCACGATGTTGTGGGCAAAATATTTCATTGATAAAAATAGCAGTTAATGAAATAGCCCTATTTATAGACTAGGACCCTAGGGTTGATTCGACGTAACCTAAACATTCGGGAAAGAATCAACAAAGAAAACCCGAATGGGGCTTATAATTATGCCCGACTCAACAAGGAAATAAAATGAAATTACATAATTCAATAAGCATGGAAACAAATACTAAAATAGTTTGCTGCTTCTATTTGGCGACGAAGTCGCGATACTTCTCCGGCTGTTTGATGTTCTTCCGTGGCCTTAATTCCCTATTCGCCGGCGTATCCGTCTTGTCTCTTTCCTCCGTCTGCACGCTTGCGTCAGGTGCTGCTTCTTCCTCTGCATTTGGCCCTTGCCCCTTATCAATACTCATGTCTCCTATGTCCGACGTATAGCTGCGCTCTGTTATGTCGGTTGTGTTCCTAACAACTCCCCCCTCGTTAGAGTCTTCCTTGTCCTCAAGGAAAAGATCTTGAAAACGCTGCTGTAGAGGGTCCGCTGGTTCCCAAGATGCTGATTCAGAGCCGTCCGACCATCGCACTAGAACATATCTCGTCGGTGCACCTTTATGCCACATTACTTTCGAATCAACAATGGCCAAAGGCGTGACTATTGGACGATCACCGATGAAGTCCTCTGGTAAACTAACTCCCTCCAATGGGCCATCCCCTGCAACAAATTCCTTCAACAAACTGACATGGAAAACATTATGAATGCGGCTCCCTTCCGGTAGACGCAACCGATAAGCAACCTGGCCCAACCGCTCAAGAACTTCAAATGGACCATAAAATCTCTTACTCAACTTTGCTGACAGCGGCTTCGCAACAGAGTGTTGACGATACGGCTGTAATTTCAGCCACACAAGGTCACCCACTTCAAACTCCATATGCCTTCGATGACGATTGGCCGTCGCTGTCATACTTTGGCGTGCGCGATCCAAATTTCGTCGTAGTTCCACCAAAAGCTCGCCACGTTGGCGAATCATGTCAGCCATCTTCGGCGGTGTCTGTGCGGATGGAAGTGCTGCCACCAACGTTGGTGGCTCCCGGCCGTATAGAGCATGATATGGCGATGTGCCCAGCGCGGCATGATAGTGACAATTCAGCGCCAATTCCGCCCATGGCAAGAAATTCGCCCACTTTGACGGTTTATCTGCCGTGAATGCCCTTAAGTACTGCTCCAACCCTCTATTTCTCACCTCCGTTTAGCCGTCCGACTGCGGGTGGTAAGCAGTAGTGAAGTTAAGCTTAGTGCCACTCAATCTCATAATCTCCTCCCAGACGGCATTCAAAAACACTGTGTCGCGATCAGAAACTAGCGTTTTGGGAAAACCGTGATGACGCACAACAGTATTAACAAATAAGTGAGCAATGCGCATAGCATCAAAACGTGTAGGCAGTGGTGCGAAGTGAGCGTACTTTGACAAACGATCGACGACCACCATTATGGCCGTATATCCCCGGGATTGCAGCAAGCCTGTAATGAAGTCCATAGATACATCCTCCCAAACCTGCGAAGGGACAGGAAGAGGTTGCAGTAACCCCGCAGGCTTCTGCGTTGAATATTTAGTCGTTTGACAAACCACACACTCGTCCACAAAGATCTTCACATCCTTGCGCATCTTAGGCCAAAAGAATCCTGCTGCCAAAAGACGAAATGTACGTTCATGGCCTGGGTGACCAGCTGCAGGGGTGCAGTGATGTTCGATTAGCAATGGTCTTTTCGCCGCTGAATTTGCACTTAACAGCACACGTCTATCCCAATAAATCAGACCATCCACCCAAGAAAGCCTTGGTGGTGCTTCACCTGTTTTAATCTGGCGTGTGAGCTCAACCAAATCAGGAAACGAGGACGTTTCCTTTCGAATTAGGTCCAGCACCTGAGGAAATGGCCGAGCAACAGTTGTAAAAAATGAAGCCAATTTCTGTGTATCTCCGTCAGCCTTTTCAGCGCTGCTTGGTCCCTCATCCTCTCTTAGCGACAATGCATCTGCCGCCCTATTTAATGCCCCCCCGTTTATACTCGATTTTGAATTTGTACCCCATCAATTTCCGAACATAAAGATGTTGGTCGGGTGTTTGCACTACTTGCTGCAATAATTCCTTCAAGCTTTTCTGGTCACTACGAATGATAAATTCCCGGCCAAGGAGATATTGTCTCCATTTTTGAACGGCTTCCATGATTGCGTACAATTCTTTATGGTATGTGGAGGCCACTCTGCGCCTTGGGCCCAATTTTTGGCTGAAAAAAGCGAGAGGATGATCAGATTGAAGAAGAATTGGCGTCGTCGTCATGGCGGACTTTAAGCGACCAAACGCCTCTGCTGCTGCGTCCGTCCAATCGAAGGCATCTTTCTTTAATAAATCTGTTAAAGGTGCTGCGATCATAGCATACTTTGCGATGAAACGGTGATAATATCCTGTCAAACCCAGAAAACCCCTTAACTGCTTGACTGTCTTCGGTAACGACCACGCAGACATAGCCTCGAGTTTGTGTGGATCTGCTTTCAATAATCCATCCGAAATAATATGACCCAAATACTCGACTGAAGTACTGCAGAAAGAACACTTAGACATTTTCACAAAAAATTGGTGATCCTGCAGAATTGACAAAACGGTGGCCAGATGTATCCCGTGCGATTCAAGAGTAGGGCTATATATCAATATGTCATCGAAATATACAATTACACACTTCCGGAGAAACGGTTGGAAGATACCGTTCATGGCAGCTTGGAAAGTGGAAGGCGCATTTGTTAGGCCGAAAGGCATCACCAAGAATTTGTAATGGCCATCGTGTGTTCGGAAAGCCATTTTAAAGATGTCCTCCTCGTGCATTCTGATTTGGTGATAACCCGAGCGTAGATCTAGCTTTGTGAAAAATTTAGCCGCCCCGAGCTCATCAAACAATTCATCTGCAGTTGGTATAGGAAAGTGGTCAGGAACTGTTGCCGTGTTTAGGGCTCTGTAATCAATACAAAATCTGAAAGTCCAATCTTTTTTCCGAATCAGCAATACAGGAGAGAAAAACGGGCTCTGACTGCGCTGTATGATCCCCTGCTTTAACATGTCCCGAACTTGTCGCTCTATTTCAATCTTCTGAAAGTATGGGTAGCGATAAGGCCGGACATTGATAGGTTTGTGTTGGGAAGGAGGTGAATATGGTGGTCAAACTGGCGTTGTGGCGGCATACCTCGCGGGAGGGTGAACACTGATCGGTGCTGCTCCAATACGCGTAATATCAGTTCTGGAGTGGCTGGTGGAAATTGATCCTCCGTGTTGAATGCAGCCCCCGTATCTGGTCCTTCCAATTGGATGATCTCGTACAAATCATGAACCGCTGAGTCGGCGGTCATAAGGGCCAGAGTTTGTCGAGAAATCTGCTTCAGATCCATAGATACCCCCCTCAAAAATATAGGTTGATTCCCCTTGTAGAACTCCAATGTCTTATCAACAAAATTTGCCGAAATTTTCCCCAATGATTCGAGCCAAGTCATGCCCAAAATAACGTCAGGGCCGTGGTGCTCGAGAATGTGGAGGTCGACCAAAAATAATGTGCCCTGCATAGTCAGCTTAGTGTTACGGGCAATGTGAGTGCAAAGTAGGGATGCGCCATTACCCACCAACACACGGAACGTCCGAGTGGGTGTGATTGATAAATGCAGAGCGGCTGCGATGCGCGGGTGGAGGAAATCCATCGTTGCGCCTGTGTCAATAAGGACACGAACCTCTTTCCCTTCGATCGACCCAATAACATGAAACGGCTTCGATCGTGACTGACTCTCTAAGGCATGGAGATGAGAAAGATCAGTTGTGATTAAATCTTCATCTGCCATAGGATTCCCTGCTGCTGTCAAATTCCCTTCCTCTTCGATCTCTTCGCCCATGTAACACAACAACTTTACTTTGCACACATGGCCCACCGCCCATTTTTCCGGGCAATGCCAGCATAACCCTCGTCGCGATCTCTCTGACTTCTCCGCGTTGGACACCCTAATTGGTTGCGAACGGCTCCCCAAGGCTGCTGGTTGTCCCGGCGGTTCAATTGGTTTGGGCCCGACTGTGGCACTTGGGTCTATGGATACGGGAATGCGGCTCTCTCGACCCGACCATTGCCGCCGAGCAAAAGAAGAAGACTAATGCTGTCTCTCCTCCTGGGTCGCTGCCAATCTCAAGGCTAGAGCCATTGCCGCCGCAAGAGATGTTGGTTCCTGAAGCTCCACCTTTTCCTGAATTGGTTGCTTAAGCCCCGCAATAAAAATTGGTATCAGTGACGCCTCCGAAAGATCCTCCACGCGGTTCAGATATCGTTCAAAAATGGCATGGTACTCAGCCACCGTACCTGTCTGAATCAATTTCGCAATAAGACCCGTGTAATTCCTGAAGCTTTGTGGGTCAAACCTGTGCCGCACTTCTTCCAAGAATTCTGGCCAAGACACAAATTCATTATTTGCGCGATAATTAAATATCCACTCGGTAGCAGGTGGGTCGAATAACATCACCACATAATGAAGACAATCCAGCTCTGGGATCATGACGTGATCGAAATAATATTGGACACGTGAGATCCAATTTGCTGCATCAGAGCCATCAAAGTGAGGTGCACGCATCTCTACTCCTTTTGGGTGATCCGGGTTCTGACGATGAAACCTTCCACGCCGCTGCGGAGGGTCCCAGCATGTGTATCGATCATCCCACTGTCTCACATCATCCCACTCCTCGTGACGGTTAGCTGGTGGATCCCAATTTGTGCGGTTATGTCGAGGGCCCAGATAGTGGTAGTCATGACGACCTCGACGGTTATAGTGACGACCCCCTCTGCCACGAAAATCACCCTGGCCGATGTTATCATGACGTCGGCCGCGACCGGGGCCCCAACGATTTCGCAGCCCAGTAGTAGGGTGTCGGCCCTCCGTCTCAAATTCTGGTTGAAACTGCTCTTCCGGATCCTCAAAATCCCAATTATCATCATCGAAATTATTACGAATCGGTCCAGGATCATGATCGGCCGTTTTTCCCAAATCGTCGACGCGACGATCAGTTCGATCTAGCCTATGCTCCAATTTGTCAAATCGTTCCAGCATCTTCTCAAACCCCTGGGCTACCGGATCTACACTCGCTTTCCCGTGTTACGCGACTGATAAGGCTAATTTCATGCATCGGTAATGTGCGAAAAATGTTATAATTTGCTGGGTCAAACACGTTTCCTAAGCCAGGTGTGTGAAAAAAATCGCTAGATCAAGGAAGTAATGAAGGAGATGGTCTAGCGAGGGAAAGGAACGAAGTGAGCAGGATTTACAAGGAAAATTGGCGTGACAGAGGAGTCTACAGCTGAGGGCAACAAAGTCTTATCTATACCTCGCTGGGCCCACTCAAACGCCTATATATATAGAAGAGCATGCAACGCAAAGGAGAAGAACTTTTTCACTCTTCTTAGCTCACACACTTTACACACACTTGGAAATAGATCTGGGGTAGTCGGGAATGGAAGGTTACTTTTTAGAAATTTCATGGTTGGCAACACCGTCCGAGTGAGGGCGAAGATACAATTACCTTTAATTTCAGTTGTTTCGCTTGTTTTTACCGTCGAACTTCACTTTTGGGAGTCGACCTTGATGATGATGATGCTTATTTGTTTTACCGTTTGTTGATCTGCGTTTAGCAGTTAAATTACAAGTCATTTTGCATAGATCTCTCTGCTGTTAGTTTATTTCTTCAAATGTTATGTCGATCTCTGTTTATTTTGATGTTGAGGTGTTTGATATGGAATTTGGTGACAGATCTGTGGTTGTTTGAGTATTCGGAGTTCCTGGCTTAAATCTGACGTGATAGAGGGTTTCTGTTGTTTGGAGTTCATGTCGGACGCTTGGATCCGGAGTGGATTTAGCGTCTGAGGTTGGATTCGACGTGTGGAAAGATAGTTGTTCGATAGATTCTGTTTTTCTTCTTGATTTCTATTTTACTTCGTCTAGAGTATGCAGATCTGTTAAGTTCTTCATTTGTTATGCATTAATTTGATTTCAAGTCAGTTGCTCTGTTTTAATTTTGCTTATGCTGTTTTTCTTAAGAAGTTTTACGCAATTTGGTTGTAGAAGACGATGTCACTGTCAGTTAGTACGAGAGTTAGTTATTCTGCCAACTTTTCATTCGTACCTTGCTTTTTCAGACATGGTCCCCATAGTAACTTTATTTCCTAGGTCTAGTAGTGTAGAGGTTTTCTTAGATCAAGTGTCGGGTAGTTAAATTTCCTCTACTACGCTCTTTCATGATTTTGCCTAGGTCTAGCTGTTAGTTGACTGGAGTGTATATTGACTTGGGCGTGTACTGAATGAGTAAGACTGGAAGTTTATTAAGAAGCGTACCCTGTGGGCTACGAAAATTCATTATGAAAAGAAATATAAAAAAGACTAAATAAAATAAAATTCAAAACTTCAAAAGAAAAACGATGATTTTGAATGGAATAAAAAAGGCATGAAATTGAGACCTAGGAAATGTCCTTACAGATTACAAACTACAGTTTGACCTCATCGATCTGTTTACTAAGAAGCGACCTTTTCTATTGATGCAAGTGGTATTGGAATATTAACCCGGTCAAAGTTGATCAGAGGGCCGTGCAAGTGATAGAATATTTAATTTTATAAAATTAAATGATATAGAATCGATTTGCATATCGAGTAGACGATCGTAGTATATTAATTTTTATTAACTGATTCTCGATAATAATAGATTAAAGTTTATCACAGTAAAAAAAAACTAATGAGATTATGTGTGTTAATTTATCTCAGGTTGGTTTTAGAGCCTTAATTAAGTATTTAAGAGACTGAATCCTTTCATGTAATAATTAATGACACAAAAATGGGCTACAAAGCCCACATGCGCCTCGCCGAACTCACGGTTGCATACTGCGATCCCGGGCCATGGGCCTTGGATCTTGGTAGTAGGGCTTAGGGCTTTATCTGAGCACTGACTTACTAACGTGGGCACGTGGCGATACATCATATATGCAAACGTGCCCTCCTTTTGTGGGTGAATCTCTCTATTCTTTTGGTTTTGGTTTAAATAGAGCAAGAACAAATCCGGACAAATAATTTTTGGCTCGAAGCTCCATTTCAAACAAGGAAGCCAAGGTTCCTATCATTTTGTATCAAGATCTATAGGTTTTTGGTTGTAAGTGTTTATCTCAACTAATTCTTGTTTTTGTGTTTGTATTTTCCTTATTTACTTTGTTTGATCGAAATGATTTATTTTCATGGGCTTAAGCTGAAATTTTTATCATATGTTCTATGATATATTTATTTAAAAGTCTACAAAATTTAGAAAATTTAGTGAAAGGTGAAACTGAGTGTCAATTTAGGTAACCTAGTTGTTGAATAAATTTACTTATATACAAGACCTATTATGTAAGTGGGGAGTGATCAATTGCTAACTCATCATTTAATTGCTAACTACTACTAATTTAAGGCCATAGGATTTTAGAAAATGTGTGGTCTACAATTTTCCACGTGTAATTTTCATTTTTATTAATAAAATAAAAAAGATAAAAAAAAACTCCAAATTAGGGTTTTGGATGAAAATGTCAATATAGTGTTAGAATGTCAACATAATGCTTTAAGAATGTTAACCCATTGCTTATATTGACATTCTACATGTATTATATTGACATATTTTATATAGTATGTTACATTTCTGCTTATACGAAAAAATTAAAAAATTTCAATTTTTTTTCAAATTTTGACGTCGGAACATATGCATGTAGGATATCGTTGGAATCCTTATGAAATTATCTTTAATTTGATATATGTATATGAATTTAAAGTTTTGGGATTTCTTTTAAAAGTTAGTTATTACTAAACATGTAGTTAATTGACATTAATACCCCTATTGATATTTTTTGGAATTAATCCTATGACCTTACTGACGTTTTTCGTTGATCGTATTGACATTTAGGGATTGATGATCTAACCCCTTCATTTGAATATCTAATGGCTATTATTTAATTGTAGTTAGCAATTAAGTTATGAGTTAGCAATATAACACTCCCCTTATGTAAGTTACTACCTCCGTCCCCCAAAATTTGCTACACTTTGACCCGACACGGGTTTTAAGAAATGTAATGGAAAGTGAGTTGAAAAAGTTGGTGGGATGTGGGTCCTACTTTTAAAGTACTCCCTCTGTCCCGCTTTAGGAGTCCCGGTTGATCAATTTTGGGCGTCCCACTTTAGGAGTCCCGGTTGAGATAAATTAATATAAAATATCTGCAAAGTGTTAAAAGTGGGTCCCAACATCCACTACAACTAATAAAAAAGTGTTAAAAGTGGGTCCCAACATCCACTATAACATTTATTTATTGGACACTCAATTAAAAGTGGGTCCCAACATCCACTACAATATTTATTTATTACACAGTCAAACATTTTTTTCTTAAAACATGTGCCCGACTCAACTGGGACTCCTAAAGCGGGACGGAGGGAGTATTAGTTTTATAATAAAATGTGAGTAGGAATGAGTTAGTGGAATATGGGGTCCACTACCAAAAATGGTAAAAGTGAATTGTATCAAATTTTCAGGGACGGATGTAGTATATATTAGATTTAATCCAATTTGGAGGTTTTTTCTTTTTTTTTTTTACAAATAAACTCCTAAGAAAGGAGGAAATTACAACTGACGTCGAGAGGACTCGAACTCGGCACCTCATTCATTGATGTCTAAATGCCTTGCCGCTAGGACTAAGGCTCTGGACTAATCCAATTTGGAGGTTGGAACTATAACAAAATTCACAAAGTTGAAAAATATTTCAGATTACCCTTAACATTTTTAACAGGCAAAGAACGAAAATAAAATTAACATTAACTATTTTTACTGTGCATGGATTCAGCGTGGATGCAAGTCAGTAATGGAGGCATCATGTCGCGAGGAAGAAGTCATGTGTTGAGAATTTGTAGAGTTAGAGTTGTGAATCAGCGACGCATCCGAACCATAAAATGCTGGCTTCGAAGGCAAGTTTAAGGTTATGGAGAAGCTGCTTAGCATAAGCACCACCGAGGCCATGGTTGGCCGATCTTCCGCATCTTCCTGAACACACAGCAAACCAATATGATGCATCTCATCATCTCACTTGTCGAACCCGAACCGCTCCTCAAAAATGGATCCACCACTTCTCCATCTTTTCCTTCTTGCCAACTTTCCCATGCCTGCAACACTCATTATTCTCACTTGTCACTAACTATAGTTAAGCGAACAAAAAAGGTTATACGCTTAGAACTTACGAAGCTCAGGAGGTCTCCCTCGCTGTCACCCCTGCTTCGAAAGCCATTGATTTTTCGGCCGCTGATGATTTCAAGGACTAATACTCCAAAGCTGTAGACGCCCGACTTGATTGAGAACTGGCTGTGTATTATGTATTCTGGCGGCATATAACCGCTGCGATTTACTGTTTTAGTTTCTTGTAAGTCAATTAAACAGTTTAAGTTGGGTAACTTACTGTGTTCCCACAATTCGGCTTGTATTTCCATGCGTTTCATCTTCTCCGAACAATCTTGCCAGACCAAAGTCGGCAATCTTTGGTCTCATCTCACTGTCTAGAAGTATATTACCAGCTTTTAAATCACGGTGAATGATTTTGAGACGAGAATCTTCGTGCAAGTAGAGGATTCCCCTCGCAATACCACCTATGATCTTGTAACGTGTATCCCAATCCAAATATCATTGCCTGACTGAGTCTGCTTGTCCAAATTGAAAATGAGTTAGCGTATGTCCACATATCATTATGTAAGTAATTAGGGATGAATGTTACCAAATATGAAGTTATCCAAGCTTGCATTTTGAACAAATTCATATATTAGCAACTTCTCTATTCCTTCTAAGGCGAAACCCAATAGTCTAACTAAATTCTTGTGCTGAAGCTTAGCTAATAAGAGAACTTCATTCTTGAATTCCATATCGCCCTGCCTGGAATTCCCGGACAATCTTTTCACTGCAATTTCTAGACCATTTGGAAGTTTCCCCTGAAATTATTAAACCACAAATTATTTGCATTTACTTTTTCAACTTGTTATACACTCACTCTTATTCTGGTTTGTATATGTACCTTGTAAACAGCCCCAAATCCACCTTGGCCCAACTTATTATGATCAGAGAAATTATCTGTTGCTGCTTTGATTGTGCTGAAAGGATACTGCAGAGACTCGACTGTGCTAATCTCATCCATATCTTCAAGAAATTATGAACAAACATTTGAGTTCAATACTTTGAAATTAAAGCATGTAGAAGATGAGCAACTTACTTTGAACAATTTCTGTTGGTTTATGTTTCTTTCTCTTTCTTCGAAATATGATAGCTGATACAGCTACTAGCAAGAACACAACAATTACAACCACAATTATGGCAATAGTTTTAGTCATGCTACCATTTTTCTTTCCTGCAAAAAGACCAGAACAAAATGAAACCTTAAAACGTAGAGTTTATTAGAGAAGATAGACAGTTATGATTACCTGACAGTGGAGGCGAAGGAACAAACTCTAGTTCTTGAAGCTTAGTCTCATTGAAAAACTTATAGAGCTCGAAACGAAGATTGCAACTTGGCCTGAAAACTCTCCCCCCTACTTTCCCAGCAAAAAATTGCTTTATATCTGAAATGATACGAATCAAACAGCTAGTACACTCCTCCGATGACAAATCCGGAGTGCACTGAACTAACCCGAAAATCGTCTGAAGATCGGGCCCAGTTCTATTCCCAACCGCCATTTTCATGGTAGACGAGCCGGCCGCAGCTCGTATCTGGAGACTTTCGAGCAACGCCCTCAGATCCTCCTTAAACTGGTTGGGATACGTCGCGTTCCGGTTATTCCAGAGTAAGTACCCGGGGCTGGTCGCCAGAGTCCCGTAGATGGTCTCATTCGAGTACCGCAAAACGCATGATTCACTCCATACGATGGCCTCCTTCTGAACCGGGCACTCATCCCAAATTTCGGCGCGGCCTCTTTGCAGGCATTCGCGGCACGTGTCGAGTTGGACGTCGCCTCTGCACAGCGCTAGGGCGTTGACTCGGTCGGGTCCCTGCCCGGCCGAGGCGTTGTAGAAGCCAATGTTGCCGATGTTTGTATAGAGAGAAGAGAGAGTGGTGTTGATGTTTGTGCCGTATGCGGTGTTGCGGGTGTAGTTGCCGTTGCTGCCGCAAGTGGACCTGGCGAATTCCTGGGCGAAGAGATCTGTCGGGATCAACAACACCAAGAGCCCCACCAAAAATCTTTGATAAGTCATGCTAATTGAATGCAGAGTACTTGCTAGTACAGACAGTTATGGTTTGGTGTTTATACTAAGTTACGAATCATTATAATGATAATTAAAAAAGACGACCATGACTCAATAAGACTGGAGTCAATGACAAATCATTATAATGATAATTAATAAAGACGACCATGACTAATGAATAAGACTGGAGACCGGAGTGTGTATTGACAAAGGAAGAATGGAAACTATGAAAGATGAAACAGAGTCCAAAATTTTGAGTGTGAATGAGAAGCCAGGAAATGTCCTTACAAAGTGTACAAACTATTGTTTGATCAAGTGGTATTAGAATCTTAGCACGGTCAAAGCAATTTGATCGAGTCGTGTAGGTGAAAGAAGTTGAGGAAAAAATTTAAAAGTACTAGGAGTAATTTTTTTAAAAATATTAATAACAGATAAATTAACGAAAATACACACTGCACGCGCTATGCTATTGGCTGAAAGGGCTACGTGTGCTGCAAGTGGCTTAATCAATGAACGCGTGAATTGCGTGAAACAGCATGCCCCCAATGCATTCACATTGGGATGTATGCGTTATTTCACCGTTGTTTAGACCATCTCCAAGGGTACTCTAAAACCTAAAATGGGATAGGTATTTAGCTATAATAGTACTCAAAAACCAATTCCATTTTTGGTTTTTGAGAAAAAAATACCTATCTTTAGGTTTACACTAAACCAGAATCTAAAAGTTTTTCAAATTTTGTGAGTAAAAAAGGCATAATTTAGAGAATATTCTTTTAAGATTGAGTTTAATGTAAATAATCGGAGTAAAATCAATATTTAGTGTGATATTTACACTAAAATGAGTTTGAGTTTAGTGGAATGGTTGGAGATGCTCTTATACCCTTATATTCAATCATATCCCTATCAATTCCAGCATCCTGTTGTTGATGCCCTTATATTCAATTAGGGGTGGGTCGATACGATATATCGTATCGAAAACGTTGTATCGTGTATCGTATCGAAAATATCGATATGAAAGAATTTCATATCGTTATCGTATCGAAAGTTTCGATATATCGAACTTTCGATATAAAAAAA